>NW_023356221.1:0-4096 GCF_001411555.2 Juglans regia
CGTTGTTTTGGGTAGTTCTAGCCCAAACGATATCATTTTAAATTAGGTTTTGCTTTTTTAAAAACAACACCCCAAGCGCACCGATCTCCCTCTCTTTCCTCTCTGTGTCTGTTTTTGGTCATCGTTGTTGTCGCCGATCTCTCGTCCCATTGCTAGTCTCTCGGACTCTCTCCCTCTCGCCGTTGCACTAGGCCCGGGTATACATATCCCTCTCTTAGTGTGATGTTGTGGGTAGTGGGTGGATGGCCCTAGGGCCCAATAAACTCGTCAATTGGACGGGGGCACCCGACAAGGGGCGGGGTCATGGGGCTCGTCCGAGGAGTGCTAGTAGCACCCCTAAATAATGGTGCTCGTCCTAAGGCGAGCACTGCTGAAGTGTAAAGCTTGCCCACGAGAGAGAAAAAATTACGCCGAGGCGAGTATGAGTGTTCGGACCCAAAGTAATCAATGAGAGTTTGCAATTTGGGAGAGAATAAATTCAGGACCAAGACGAGCATAAGTGTTGGCATACGGACCTATATCTCCGAACAATCAACATGGTGAGCGCTCCACTCATCCCATCATGGGCGAGCAATAGAGCTTGTCCCGAATAAGGGTTATTTTCTTGCTCTACTTGGATATTCTGAGAGGTGTATTAATCGGACTGACCTTACTCGGTAATCCCAAGTGTGTAAGAAAATAACTGAGCAAAGCAAAATAAAAAAAAAAAAAGGCTAGGGATTACTAAGTATTGTCATTCTGATAAAAACATTGTTTGAGATAACCAACCAACGCATGAAAATAACCCTTGCTCACACGTGATGGGGGTGGGCTGAGACGTAGGCCAGTATGTCTGCACTTACGGTTGCCTCGGTCTTGAATTTCTTCTCTTATGGATTGCAAAGCACTTGTTGCTCGCTTGGTGCAAGCACATTTTGCTCACTTCGGGCGAAAGTACTTATGCTCACATCAGGTATTATTTTTTCTCTCCTAAAGGCGAGCTTCACACTTCTAGAAGGAAAATTTAAAGGGACTGTAAATGAACCAAAAAGAAGGCACTGAGGTCCTCAAACATAGGCCAAGCAAAACGATCAAAAGGGGCCTTAAAGGCACATCTTTCACTGCACAACCAAAGATATTTTAGGTAAAGGTCACACGTTTTTTCACATCTGGCAAAAATAGTCACTCAATTTCAAACACAAATCACTATTCATAAACAAATAGATTTAGCCTCGTTTGTTTTCACAACTCTTCTCAACTTATCTCATCACATCTAATCATTACAACTTTTCTAAATTTTCATATAAAATAAAATAAACAATTCAACTTTTTTAAATTTCAAAATAAAAATTATATTAAAAAAATTATATTTAAACAATATTTTATTTAATTTTTAACTTTCATCTCAACTCATCTCATCTGTAAAAACAAATATTAAAAATTAAAGGTGGATATAGACATTATTTGTTTTGTTGGATGGAAGTTTGAGGCAAAACTTATCACTTAATTTAAATAAAAATAAAAAATAACATTAAAAGTCATTTTAATTATAATTATTTTGTCATTTTTTTTATATCTCAGATTCTATCAAATAATTATGATAACAGACGAATGACTAAAAGGGTTTAGAAAACACCTATTTTAGTACTTACTTTGAATCATAAGCATATGTAATCTTTTAGTTTAAATTAGGAATTAAATGGAAAGAAGATGTAATAAAAATGGCGAAATGACAGGCCACGACAAAAAAAACAAACGTTTCTAACTTTGACGGAATTGAAATCAATATAGTTTAATCTAATTTTAAATTGAGTCTAATATTTAATATTTAATTTTTAAATCACTAAATTCATCCCAACTTAAAATCTTTTTGTACGTAAAACTCACAATCTTTTTTAACTCAACACCTCTTTACACGCAAGATCAATAACTTTTTATAACTTCTCGTAAATATATTTAAATTTATTTTAACATTTAAATATATATAAACTTATCTTAAATGAATTCTACAAAATTCATTCTACCATCTTAACTCATTACTATATATAAAAAAAAAAAAAAAAAATTCAATTTAACATTCAAATGAGGCTTAGGAGTCTTTTGATACTACAAATTTGAAATTTGTACAACAACAAAATTGGTGGACCAAAAGAGTCAATTGGCTACGGCCAGCTCCCATCTTTTTCACGGAACATGAATCACGTGGAAAAATAATACAATTATTTGGACCATCGGTATGACTTGTGCAACTTATAAAATATTTTATTTATTTATTTTCGAATGAGATTATATAATTTGAAATATAAGATTATAAAAATTTTACGAATGAATAAAAATTTGGAAATAAAAAAGTTGCCTTGCACCTTTCTAAACCCCCACCTAAATAATAAAAATAACATGAAAGATAAATAAAAAAATAAAAATAAAAACACAAAAAATTAATAACATGTAACTACAGACTATAGACTACAAGCATTTTATATAAACTATATCCATTACAATATATAGCTAGACGATATTTATTATGACTGTCCATCCGGGTTCCGACTCAAGAACTCGAGTGTACTAAGACTGGAATCCAGGTTTCAAATCCGGACTGGATTAGATCAGGTCAGACCCGAACTGGAATCCGGATGAATCCAGATTTTTAAAAACCCAAATTTTGGGTTCCAGGTTGAACCTTTTTTTCCAGCATGCTTCAAACTTCACTTTGAACTTGCATTACATATTGTGTAACACCTCCGTCTCCGTGGGTCCGGAGAGTTAGCTCATGTTACCTAAAATCATCTCTAATAACACTTTTAAAATAATTCAGAGTCTCCATCAAATATTAACTTATTTGTATAACACAAATATCTATGTTCCTACATAAGGACATATCAGAAGTACCTACCCTGCTAGACGGGGTATGGGGCTTTGTAATCTCTGTCCTGGACAGATGTGGTATTTTCTCTAAAGATCTAGGTCTTTAGAGATTTACTGTCTAGATTAGACCATGTCAGTCACGAAAGTGTACTGGGAATATATTAACGATTGTAATTGATTTGTTTTTCAAATCAACTTTGTAAGTCCTCTCTTAATGAAGGTTAACACCCGTTTACTCAAAAAAAAAAAACATAAAATATCAACACTAACAAAAAGACTCTCCAAAATGTCATTGTACCCTAAGACACTTAATCTTCTATGATCAACAAAACTTGCAAGTACTCCCTATTACTGACTTCTAGTTGATGCATCAAAATTATCTAAAAAATATTACGTAGATAAGGGGTGAGTTATCAACAATTCAATAAGTAGAGAACATATACTAGTATGTAAATATGAGCATTTTTTTAATTCAGAATACATAACAATATATTTACTTTCAGAATGCATAATCAGAAACATTTGTTTTCAGAATGCAAAATCAAAACATGTTACCAAAAATTCCAGAGCGAAACTTCAGATAACTTTCTTATTCAAAATCCTTTAGTATATCAAAATCTGAGATCTCATATTTATCATATCGGAGCATCACATTAGGACAAATATCATGTTTAACCCCCGTGATAGAGTTATAAACCATCATTATACATGTGGTTGGACCTTATCCATTATTATAACTCGTGGTTGGGCCGTATACCATATTTAACCCCCGTGGTAGGGTTATAAACCACTATTATGACCCATGGTTAAGCCGTATCTACTATTATAACATGTGGTTGGACCGTAACGGAAACCGAGTATAACATGAGAATCATAATTAATTAGAATACATAATTAGAATCTCATGTCAAGGTTTTCAGATGCTATAACATATCCAAACAGAGTACTGAACAAATTCAGATCTTTTCACATATTCAAAAATAGTTTAAGAATATTTTCGCATCACATATACAAATTTTCATAAATTTCATATTCGCTCTTTTTGCATAGTTCAAAAACAGAATGCACAAAATTAGCTCATGTATTTATCAGTCATGCCAGAAAATATTTTATTTTTATACAGAACTTCATGAGTAATACAGAACAAATAACTAAGGTCGTTTCAAAATTTTTTTCATAACAAAACATGCATATTTTTCAAAATCAACCTCAAATCATTTTATTTTATGCAAAGTCTAATATAGAAACTCCG
>NW_023356222.1:0-3906 GCF_001411555.2 Juglans regia
TCAAGAGGACTTTGTGTGACGGCGACCTGGGTGCAGTGAATGGCGATGGTCACAACGGCAAGCTGAGCATTGGAGAGAGAGAGAGAGAGAGAGAGAGAGAGGGTGATGACCGAAAGAGAGAGCAAACAGAGGGAGAGAGTGTAAGTCGAGAGAGGGAGAAACGGAGAGGGTGCTGATGGCTTACCGTGAGAAGGGCGGCGAACCTGGGGTGGCACAGGCAGCGGTTTATGTGGAGGTAGAGGTGAGGTGGAGGGCTAGCGACGTGGTTGGCTATGGTGACTTGAGGAGGTGCAGTGGATCATATGTGCTCTGTTTCGGGCTATCTAAAACAGGGGACAACGGCTGACGACTTGTGGTGGTGTTGCCCCGTGTGTGGGTGGCTACGACTTTGTGTGGGCTGGGCACGGTGGTGATTTGAGGGAGGAGCGGCAACGTGGTTGGCTTGGCTTCGGGGTGGTGAGAATGCTGGACGTATCGGAGACTGTGGGCTGCATTGCATTGCGGTGGAGAAATTTATTCGTCTCTGAGAGAATGGAAATCGGGCTCTAGTGGAGCTGGAACAGTGTGGGTTGTTCACGGTGGTCTTGTGGTTGACGCTAGGAGAAGTGGCTGCTGGACAATGGGCTATGGTGGTTGGCTTATGGAGGTGCTAGCTAAGGAAGGATGAATGTGCATGAGGTTGGTGATGCTACAGTGCGAAAGATGGCGTTCGGTGTAATTTATTTTGTTTGGCCTCGGGTGCTAGCTGGTTAACTGTAAAGCCCATCCTTATGATGTGACTTTTTATAAAATGATTTTAGAAAGGATGACGGAAATTACCGTTCGATTTAAAACTTTTTACTTCTATACCCAAGGTGCAAGATTCTACGTCATAAAATAAAATGTTTTTTGAAAATAAAAGAGGTTTACAGCGAAAAATATTAATCTTACAATAAAATAAAAATACCTCTCATGCCTAGACTTCCGTGCTATTCCCTTGGGTTGTGTCCGTCCGATTGCGTACTGCTCATTCATTTCCTATGGGGGGATGGGCATACATAAAAATTAAAATGAGTCGATAACTCGTAAACATTACTTCATACGGTTAAAATATAATAACATAGGCTTTCATTCATGCATTCATCATTTCATACATATTATACGTATATGCATACATGCATTTATTTGACAACATTACTAGACGGAGTTTTTTCTTTAAAAAATGTTTTCTTTTTGTAAAACGTTTCTCCCGTCAGTACTTTCATTTATTAAAGAATGCGATACATTCATACATTTATACATTCTTTCTTATCACTTTCTTTGGCCGGTACACACTATTATGCCCCGTGTGTTAGGATTAGCGGTTTTCCTTCGGACCTAGATTCCGCCCATGGCCACAGGTTGGGATCCCTTTCAGTCAGGGGGCAGCACTGGGTGCACTAACAATACTACTTACTCGGCATTGCAATCTGCTCATTCCTTTAGTACCCTTTTCATTCATTCATATGGCCGTTACGTATTTTCATGCATTAAACGTTCAGTCCTTTCTTTCAGTTCAGTCATTTCAATATTTCAGTCCTTTCCTTTTTAGTCATTTTCATTTAACAGTTCATTCATGAAAAAACTTCATTTAAAAGCAAGAGCTGAAACATCATTTTTCATGGCATCCATAAAGCACCAGTTCATGGCATCCTTAAAATATCAGTTCATAGTGACGTTTAAAACACTTTCTTCGCGTCAGTCAAAGTATCAGTTAAAGCACGAGGCATCAGCCTCAACATTTCTTTTTGTAGAAAATACATACAATAGATATTGCGTATAGTCATCCATTCACATGCATACACTTAATACTTCTGGTGCGTAAAAATGAGTTGCCAAGAAGGGCCATACATACGTATACATTTGAACACTTAGCATACTTTCGTAAAACATCTTTGGTGTCATTTTGTAAGGCATCGTAAAGGAAAAGCATTTCATTTTCATTTCATGTTTTTTAGAAAACTCTAGAAGAGTATGAACATAATACTTACCTAGACTCCATGCCACTTTCATATCATGCAGTCCATTCATGTGCGTGTCAGATGTCAACCTACATGCATACACGTAACCTTAACGTCATTTTCTATCTAGTGCATAAGCAACTAAACTTAGAATAGAATTGCACTTCACTTGAAACACTCTCCTTCTATCACATGTTCTTATGTGTCCTTTACTATGCTAAAACCTTCGGGATATACTTACAATCAGTATCTCTTCCAAACTCAAGGTCTTACCTCGAGTGCTCATCCACTAAAGTGAACTCATAATTCACCTTAGGGTTAAGACACTAAGATATTCGGCTTACTCTTCTTACTGATCTCATCTCGATGTATGACTCAGACTGATTAAGTCACGCATCACAATCCTAGACAATACACCTGTTACTACCTTCATATATCTTAGCTCACACTAAATCATCATTCTCATCCATGCATTCAACACTGCTTTAAGCCAACTCTGATGCTTAAGCACCGTGTAACCATGCTTATGACAGATTACTCATTACACATGGTAAATCAGTCCGGATTGGGATGAGGTCACACTACCTTCATGGTAAACCAGATTACACACGTACCTTATCTTTTCATCACCTAAGACCAACATATAATCCGTTGATCACATGCTCGTAGGGACAAGCGCCATACTTCAATACCAATCTTCTCTTAACTCGGCTAGCATGAGTCTTCATGCTACCCGTCCCTCTTGACAGTTCATCCCAACACTTAACACGACAATACTTCATTCATAACTACACCTTACGTCACGTCAGATAGCTTGAGACTACTCCCAAGCTACACCGTGATCTTGTCACGTTACCTGACATCCCACTACATCACTCTTACACTAACTCCTCACTCATCATAAGCACAACTTTTTGCTTAACCATGTCACCCCATGACATTCCCACGTCATGCTTCCGCTGCGCACTCTTACACTTGTTCTGTCACTTTGCACATACTCCTAGCCATAAGCCAACTACACGGTGACACATGTCACCTCAGACTACAGGCTACATCGCAACTACTTTAGGATACTATTCTACAGTTCTCGACACTACTCATCACAATATATGCTCATCAACTATGCAAACATCCTTATCTTTGCGACACGCCACACGGTGTATCGCTTCACCTCAGGGAGTATGCTCCATGTGTACTCCCTTCACACACACTATGCCACATCACTGCTACATCACACGTTTCACACCCATACTTCACAACACAGTCCACAACACTTCACAACACACTACATAGATATGCCCAACACTTCACTACACAACGAACTCCATAATACAGTGAACTTCAGAATACTAACAGTACAGTCTATAGCCTAGCCAACCAACTAACATAAATAACAAGAGATAGGGTTATACCATCGTCGGGGTTGACCCGTGCATTGTTCTCTAACCATCACTGTTGATGACGTCAGAAGGGTCGTATGTGGCGGCTAACCCACGTACGATGGCTGTTTGGGTCATTGGAGATGGCAATGGGTGCGGATCTATGTGTAGGAGGGTTGGGTTGTGGTCCTGGAGTGGTGGTCTCGTGGTGGTGCTGAGGTGGCACACGTCAAAGGGGGAGCTTGGCTAGTTGTGACTGGCCATGGAGGGGCTTAGGGGGTTACTGGTGGAACAGTGGTGGCGAGGTGGAGGTGGCACAACGGCCTACTGCGGCGGATCTAGGCCATGCGTGAGAGAGATTCCGTGAGAGAGTAAGAGAGAGTGGGGGAGCTAAGTGGCTCGGCTGGACATGGGGGAGCTCGGGGAGGAGTCGTGGTGGTCAGGGGACGTGCTCGGTGGGGCTAGAACTGACGCACGGCAACGTTAGGGCCATCGGTGGCAGTAAAACCGTGTGAAACCCATTTATGGGTAGTGTTATTTAAAACCGT
>NW_023356223.1:0-561 GCF_001411555.2 Juglans regia
TGAATTGTTAAAAAGATTAAAAAAATCTTTTTAAAAAGTGTTTAAAATATTTTTTTAAGAAAATCTGAGTATTAAACACGATATCTAAATTTTTTTAAAATACTACTATAAAAAAATTTTCTAAAGTCTGAAATTGTATTTTTTTTTAAAGAAAAAAAGAAGCCAAAGAAAAGGTAGTAAACTCAGATATTTGGACTAACTGTCCGATTTTCAAAACTTAAACTCGAATCCGGTTATGGTTGGAATCCAAAGGTAATACATCTCTGCTTGGAATCAAAGACGGTGGCGTAAGAAGGAGATTGATTGACTATTGTTGAAGCTTTAGGGCAGGTTTAGAAAGTCGGATGAGAATTTTATATTTTATTTTAAATTTTAAAATATTATATTTTAATATTATTATTATTTTAAAATTTAAAAAATATGTATTGAAATTTAAAAAAATTGAATTATTTATTATATTTTATATAAAAATTTTAAAAATATATAATAATAAGATGAGACAAAATGAAATAAAAATTTTATATTTTATCTTAGAGGTTTGCTACACAACCTCCACCACAC
>NW_023356224.1:0-470 GCF_001411555.2 Juglans regia
AGAGTCTGTTTGGGAGGTTGAGAGTTCCTCGAAAATTCTCTACAAGGTTTATGAATGAAATCTTGTTCAGTCTATTCTGTGTGTTGATTGTTTCTGAGGGTTTGTTACGATTTCCTGGTGCTGGTTCTAAGAATTCAGCAGCTTGAACCTTACAAGTGGTATCAGAGAGTCTGTTTGGGAGGTTGAGAGTTCCTCGAAAATTCTCTACAAGGTTTATGAATGAAATCTTGTTCAGTCTATTCTGTGTGTTGATTGTTTCTGAGGGTTTGTTACGATTTCCTGGTGCTGGTTCTAAGAATTCAGCAGCTTGAACCTTACAAGTGGTATCAGAGAGTCTGTTTGGGAGGTTGAGAGTTCCTCGAAAATTCTCTACAAGGTTTATGAATGAAATCTTGTTCAGTCTATTCTGTGTGTTGATTGTTTCTGAGGGTTTGTTACGATTTCCTGGTGCTGGTTCTAAGAATTCAGCA
>NW_023356225.1:0-543 GCF_001411555.2 Juglans regia
GGGGAGGGGGGGGGGGGGGGGGGGGGGGGGGGGGGAGCCAATGCCCTAACTGCCCCCCGACCCCGCTGTATTTTTCCATGGGTGGGCAGTGTTTTAAATTTCGTACCGTACCGGCCGGTACGGCTGAAATTTTTCGTTTCGGCCGTCCGGCCGGTACAGGTACTATATCTGTTTCGTACCGGCCAAAATACCGGCCATACCGGACTAAATTTCGGTCTGTACCGGCCTATATTTCGGCCGGTACCGGCCGATATTTCAGCCTGTGTGTTTTTTTTTTTTTTTTCGTTTTTTCAAACTACAAACTTTTTTTTAACCCCTAATTCAAACTAGACTATTTATAATTTTTATATATATGTATTTATATATAGACTATTATTTTGGAATATAATTTATATATATAATTTATTTATATATCGACTATCCCGAAACGTTATCCCGAAACGCTATCCTGAAACGGTACTGGTACTGAAATATTTTGTTCCAGTGCCTTGACCGGTACGACGTCCGGTACGGTATTCAAAACATTGATTTAAACATCAATAT
>NW_023356226.1:0-824 GCF_001411555.2 Juglans regia
ATCCCAAGGTTCTTATCTACTCCATCTCGACCCCCTGAGTTGGCCCTAAGTCCTCTTCCACGTTTAACTCTTCTATGTCTACCCAATCTAACTTCAGATGGTAGCACTTCCTCATCCTCACCATACTCTCCATTCTCATATACATTCTCAATACTAGGCTCACGTCGCCTCCTATCTTTCTCTCCTTGTAGATTTCTAACCATTGCTTCTTGATTATCCATACTATTCCTTACTTCACATAACACCAAGTTCAACCGCTCAAACTGTTGTTGCATGGCTTGCAACACAAAATATGAGTTATCTGCTCGCCCCGTTGGTGATGAGCTATTTCGATGAGACATTACAAGGTGCTGCACAGAAGTTAGTGGTAAAAAAGAAAACCTCACACACTCCCTTTCGTGTTTACACTCAAATAATGGCACTCCACTCGTGTTTCACTCTTAATGGCTTTTTCCCGATAATAGTCTCACACTCTCTTGCCTTTTACCTCCATAGTTTTCTCACTCAAGTTCTTTAAGAACTAGTTGAACTAAATCAAGACAACACAACCTTGTATTATTCTAACTAGTAATATAGATCAAATAAACAATGAATGAATAAAATGACATGAGACTCAAGGAATTTATACGAGGGAAAGAGTAATTATAAAACAAGATACCAACTAAAAAGATGTATTCAGCTCCTATGATGATAAAAGCTCAATCAACAAACACTTTCTTTCTCTTTGTTCTAACTATGTAGCAACTTTGAATACGCCACCTTCTCTTTTCTTCTTCTTCTTCTTTCTGTTTTTTTTTTTTTTTTTTTTTTTTTTTTTTTTTTTG
>NW_023356227.1:0-206 GCF_001411555.2 Juglans regia
GCCATGGGGCTGTCAAGGAAGGCCATGGGGCTGTCAAGGCATGGCCCGTGGGCACGGTGCTAGCCTCGCTGTGCATGCCATGGGGCATGCCATGGGCACCACCGAGGCAAGCCATGGGGCTGTCAAGGCATCGCCCGTGGGCACCGTGCTAACCTCGCTGTGCATGCCACGGGGCTGTCAAGGCAGGCCATGGGGCGTGCCATGGG
>NW_023356228.1:0-649 GCF_001411555.2 Juglans regia
TATAGATTTCTTTTTTTTTCTTTTTTTTTTTCTCTGTGTAAACACATATTTAAACTAGTGTTTTAAATTTCGTACCGTACCGGCCGGTACGGCCGAAATTTTTAGTTTCGACCGTCCGGCCGGTACAGGTACTATATCTGTTCAGTACCAGCCAAAATACCGGCCGGTACCGGCCATATCGGACTAAATTTCGACCTGTACCGGCCTATATTTCGACCGGTATCGACTGATATTTCAGCCTGTGTTTTTTTTTTTTTCATTTTTTCAAACTACAAACTTTTTTTTAACCCCTAATTCAAACTAGACTGTTTATAATTTATATATATATGTATTTATATATAATTTATTTATATATAGACTATTATTTTGAAATATAATTTTTATATATATTTATATATATAATTTATTTATATATCGACTATCCCAAAACATTATTCCGAAACGGTACAGGTACTAAAATATTTCGTTCCAGTGTCTTGATCGATACGACGTCCAGTACGGTATTCAAAACATTGTGGGTGGAGCCTCTTGCCCCTACATGGTGTGGGTGAGGTTGACCACACTGCCCAAGTGGGGCCGGGGCAGTGGATGTAGGGTGGCGGCGAGAAACCACCCCTACCCGCAGCTACAACAGTCTCTTCACCTCCAA
>NW_023356229.1:0-1087 GCF_001411555.2 Juglans regia
TCATCAGCAATGACTAGCTTTGGAGGTAATCATTCAAGATGACGCTGCAGACGAGCAGCAAGTCAGCGTTCACACATGGTCCAGTGTGTCTTAGCCGTCTTTGACACTGCCTTCATTTTGGCAACAAAGACACACAAAAACATATATATTGGACAAAAGTTCTTCGGATTAATGAGGAGAATAAAGAAGAAGAAATGATGTAAGTCGGGTTAAATGGAAATTTAGGGTGCTGAATTCTGTGGTAATTGCACATTTGCACTTGCATCCTTTTTGTCATGATGTTAATCATTGCTTTTTGTAGACCTCGTTTGACCAAAGGTGAGCCTGTTTGGATCTCAAATTTGAATTAATTTATGAATAGTAGTATTATGTAAGTCTTAGAGCATTGTTATTGGTCTCTTTAAAATAGAGGAATTTTTAAAATTTGAATGGTTTGTGCCTTGTGGTTAAAAACGCTGCTTTGAATTCAGTAAACAATCAAAATTTCAACTTTGAGCTATAATGTATTTACTTTCATCTCTATATTTGAAGACATGTTGTTCATGGTCTATTTTTATTATTTTAATATAAATCACTTCCTCAACTATTCATGGTCTATTCCTATTATTTTATTACAAAATCACCATAGATGGATTTCAATTTAATCTCACCACGGTTTAAGTATTAATCAAGATTAATTAGGTTGAGGAAAAAAATTAGTTGGAAAACAATAATTTAAGTATCAAATTAAAGTGTTAATTAACATATGATTAGTGTAATTGTAAAATATAAAAAAAATAAATTAAAAATATTATATTATTATTTTAACTAATCCAATGACTAATCTAATATGGAGTTATGGCTATAGAGGTTTTAGATTTATGAAAAATATATATTTTCATCAAATTTTTTAGATGACTTTGATGAAGTCAATACCAATGCTTTTATTGAGATGTATTTGAATATAAATAGGTTGAGATATGTGTTTAAATTTATGAAATAAGTTGAAATGATCAGTTTATCTTTTTTATGAGAAGTTGAAAAAGTAATAGGTCTCATTTGAGACTCGAACCAATTTTGAGGGTTTTGCTTAATTATGCGCGTTAAG
>NW_023356230.1:0-383 GCF_001411555.2 Juglans regia
TGGAGAGCCGAGAGAGAGACGTGCGCGCGGACGTGCCGTGAGTGCATGGAGTGGGCGAGAGGAACACTACGGGCGTAAAGAAAAAAGAATAGACGGAAAAAGAGAAGAAAACAAACAAAACAAAAAAAAAAAAAACTAATTCCAATAAATAAATGAATAAAAAAAAAACTAAAGTCCAACCATACTAATTTGGGTCCAGGTGTTACAGTTACAAACAAGATGTTTGGATACATACCCCTTATTATGTTACTTGAATTTCAACAATGAAACTTGCTTGATGCTAAGCTGGGAGGTGGGCCTTCTTTTGCATGGAGAGGGATTCATGCTGGAATAAGTTTGTTAAAAAAAGTCCTTATATGGAGGGTTGGAAATGGACAGAAGAT
>NW_023356231.1:0-4954 GCF_001411555.2 Juglans regia
AAAGTGCATCATTCAGTTGATGAAAGCTCACGGCTAGAGCCTAATTTATATACTTATCAAACGTGGAATGATCAGAGAGGGGGAAAGACTATGCAATTTGGATAGTGAGTTGAGATGAAAGTTGAATAAAATAATATTAGAATATTATTTTTTAATAATATTATTATTATTTTGGGATTTGAAAAAGTTGAATTTTTTATTATATTTTATGTGAAATTTTGAAAAAATTATAAATATGAGATAAAATGAAACATTTCTTGCATCTAAACGCCAGGGGCCATATTAGAGTATTAATCATCAATGGAACATACTTTGGTTTAGATTTAAGAGTTCTTAATTAAGCTTTGGTGAAGAGATCTCGAATCCCCAACTCCTATATGGCCCATGCATCTTGCCTTGAATGGGATTTGGTTTCTTGGATTTAGCTTTCCGAAAAGAAGAGTATTTGTACTTCTGTCAAGAAGAAGAAATAGAAGGAATGCCAAATTAATAGAAATTTTTCATTTCATATTTAATTTTTTTACTACAGAAATGCTTCTAACAGGTGTCTCCTATGAAGCCTAATTATTAGATACCAATGGAGACTCGCCACGTAAGGGGTACAAGCAAAATCAGCGTGAGATGCGCAATAGGGGATCTGAATCGACACCCCCCAACACCCCCTCTGTTTGCTCTCATTCTCTCTTCAAGAAACCAAAATCCCTAACCTCTCTCTCTCCTTCCTTCCGTCTCTCTCCTTCCCTCTCGTGGCTTGAAGACCTACAATTTTACCATCGAGGATCTCAAATCCTGCAACTTTACCCGTCGAGGACCTCAAGACCTGCAACTTTATCCTCACAGCAGTACTTTATCCTCACAAATTCATCCCGTTTCCTTTACATAAACCCAGCTGCACGATTTGTACAAGAGCAAAAATTTTAATCAACCACCCAATCTTATATAAATTTGAAGCATTGTCACATAAACTTATAGTTTTTTATTTTTTTCATCGGTGCATATGGAAGTTAATGATACAAGTATCGCTTGCAGGAAAAAAAAAACCTTGCGACCAAAGTTTTTCATTTTCCGGAAGAGCAGCTCTTGATAATGGGTTATCCATATGTAGTACAATCGCCGTTCATGTTTGTTTTCAAATAAAAAAAATTCTGAGAATTTTTTGGTGGGAAGGAGAGTGAGAAAAAAAAAATCTGGGAAAAAAAAAACCTTGTGACCAAAGTTTTTCATTCTCCAAAACAGCAACTCTTGATATTGAGTTATCCATATGCAGTACAATCGTCGTTCATCTTTGTTTTCAAATAAAAAGAATTCTAGGAATTTTTTGTGAGAGAGAGAGATTTTGAAAATTTTTGTGTGGGAAGTGCTGCCTCTGTTCAGCTCACATTTGCTTCCTTGAAATACAAATCAAACAAGTTTTTAGTTAGTGAATTAAAGAAACAAACCCAAAAAAAAAAAAAAAAAAAAAAAAAATACTGAAGAAGTATAAGAGACAAATGAGCATGCCCACCTCGAGATGGAGCTCTAGAAGGCCATGGTGGAACTTTGTCAAGAATTCATCAGAGTCTAGCAAGAATTGAAGAAGTAAAAGAGACAGAGAGAGTAGTGGGTTTCGACAGAATCAAGAGAGAGATAGAGGAGAGGATGGAGAAGGGGGTGGGTTTTGATAGAGCAGTGACCCATTTTTTTTCCTCTGCAGCACATCTTACTAATGAGAAGATATGTATCCCACATGGCCCATTGTGATTAGTTTCCGTTATTTGAAGAACAACATAGAGACGTGTGAAGTTATTCTCTTTTTATTATTATTCAATTATTGACGAATCAATTTTTTATTATTACATATACTAATACCAAACTTTTTAATTGTACTAATAATATCACCATAAGTGTAATTATCATAATTAAGGAGTCCCGAGATATCAGTAAGTTCATCCTTAACTTTATGAGCAAATAAATGAGGTAATCTATCAATAAATTTTTCTTTCCAGTAAGGCTTATGACTATCGTCTCTAAGCGTAGCTCTTGAAATAAAAACATCTTGATACCATCTATAATCAGACATTTGACAACATCTCAAATTATTTAAATAATCGCTAATATGATTAGTAATGTTAGAGGAAGTTCTGACAAAATGTTTAATAATAGTATAAATCAAAGTATTAATACCATCAATGATGTCTCTTCCTATGGTTGTGTAAAAAAATAAGTAAAATTTCATCATCATGCTTAACTGCATTTCGAATGGTTCCCTTTGCTTCATTTGATAGATATTTATCCCACTAATGTCAAAGCATACTAGAAAATTCTGCATTTAATATATCAATTGTTTCAGTTTGACTAAGACTATTGTTATTAACATAAGCATTTGCAACCATGGACATTTTATTCATGCTATTAAGAATTTATTATTCAGATAATCCATCAATATTCCATTCATAAAGTTTATTAGAAGAAACAAAAAACTGTGTTTGAAAAAATCTTTCTTCAAACTGTAAATCAGGTAGAGTAGGTCTAAGATAACAATTTTTCGTTAGACTCATTGGATTGTGACTTTTTGAAGAAAATCTTTTTAATCCCAGGTTTTCCTAAATCAATATCTTAAAAAATCGTTTCAAGTAAAACAATATCTTTATTAGCAGAAGAATCAATATCAGTTAATTCCTCTACAGAAAAACCAGAAACAATTTTCTTGCCATTGCTATTTAAAGCATTGGTATATGGTTGTTCTTTTTTCAAATCAGCAAGAATTTGATTAAATTTACCAAGAGTGTTGGTCTGTTTAGTTTTGGGACCTTGCCTATTATCTGGTAAAATAATTAAAAGTTTTTCAATTTTGAAAGTTGAACTAGAAACAGAACTTTCGACACTTTCTTCAATACAGTCCAATTGCTGACCTATAACGTGAAGAGTTTGATTGACAAAATTATTTTGTTCAATAATTTTTTTTGTTTCAATAAAAGTGATAGCTTTAGGATCAGCATTGGGTACTTTAAAGGGAGAAACATTTATATCTACTTCCTTATGAGAAATCATAATTGTCTCTAAAAGAGAGTGGCTTGATTTAACCACTATCTTTCCTTCTTCCTTAACAAAATTTATTTTTATAACATTTAAACTGAGCTTAGAAACATAATAATTTTTAAGGAAATCAAAGAAAAGTATATGCTTATGTAGGGCCTTCATTTTTTCTTTTCATTTCCTTTTAACACGTAAGTTTTCAGAATCAGAAAAAGTAGTATAGTAAGATTTTCTCTTATCATTATTTTTAGTAGAACTATATTCATTATATAAAACAATTAAATCAATTTCGAAAGTTCTATTAATCACAGTAAGCTGGTTGTGATGAATAAAAGCAACCATATCTGAGGCTGTTGGTGATAAAGATTAAGCATCTTCTTCTTCTTCTTTATCAGCTTCTTTCTTTATGGTTTTACCTTTAAATACATCAGTATCCTTGGTAGTATAATAAGAAGAAATAACCTGAGAAGAGGTAAAAACTCATTTCAGTTTTAAATCAGATTTAGCAATTTTTACTGAATCTTCTAGAAAATTTCTGAGATTTTGGTCTTTTTTTTTCGGGTTATCAGCAAAAGATCCAACAAAAGAACTTATAGTTCTAGTAAAAGAATTTATCATCTCGTTGGTTACTATAGGTTGATCAAAACTAATTTTAACAGTACTATTCAAATATTACTGAATATAATCAAGGTTAAGTTCATTAGAAATAACCTAAGCAGGAGAAACTTCATGTTCCAAAGTCCATTCATCAGGAAGAGTAATAATATATTTCCAATGAATCATTTTTGGAACTTGAATATTAGCATCAGAAGTAAAACTTTGAATTAACAAAATTTTATTTCCTAAAGTTTTTAAAATAGGTTTAAGATTTAAATTAGTTTTTAATGTCCGATAATAAATACAGTAAACTATGGCAATAAGTTTGCTACCTTCTTCCATATCATACCTAGATGTCAAAATATTTAAAGTCAAAGTTTTAAGAATGTTAGGATAATCCAAAGCAAAAGTTAAATAAGGGAAACAATCAAAGTAGACAAGACCACTAAATAGAGAAGATTGAATCATACCAAATATGTAGGTTTCAAATTTATTGAACCTAGTATCACGCAAACAAAGAAGTACTGAAACATTGAACAGAACCAATATGTATAAATTTGTAACTTAAACAAAATCAATATGTAGAAATTTGTAACTTTTTACCAGAACATCTTGAATCGATTTTCTGTTAAACAGGTAACATTTCTCACGATTTTAGAAATAACATAGGTTTGTTCAATAATTTTAACATTGAACTCAATCTTAAAAGCAGACAGAATCCAACTGATTTTGTAAATAGATTTAGCATCAATATTTGGATACTTAATTTATTAAAATTAACATTATCAGTTTCTTCAATAAAAAAGTCCTTCTTATTAATGATATCAGTGGGTAATATTAGATCTAGAACTAATAGATGAATTAGATTTAAACATTTTATTTATCATGAAATCAACCAAAACGAGACTTCATACTCACTAATCCTATCTTCACTCATGTAGCTGTTGCATTTCGTAACACATATCCCAGGGTCAACCATATACCCACTCATGCCATAAACGCTTTTCGTAGCAAAACGAGCCTTATAGACACGGTTCTTGAGATTCTTTACAACCGGGGTAACACCAACATAAACAAGAGTTTAACAAGATTAAGTAAGTACGAAGTAAAGGATGAAAGACAACACAATATATAAGAATTAAGATTATATATATATATATATATTTATCATATTTATGCTTTTATAGTTAGTTTAATTGCTATTTTTGTCGTTTACATGCATGACACCACTTAATAACTCTAGAAAGGACATGCTTTTGCACGTGGCAAAACCCAATTTGCCAAGTTCTTGGCTTTCCAATAATTTAACACGAATAAATGGTAGTAGGTAATCTATTTACAT
>NW_023356232.1:0-340 GCF_001411555.2 Juglans regia
TTCCTCGTCTTTACAATCCTATGACAAAGTATGATAACTCTTATAATAAAAAGCTAGATAAAAAATCGTAACTCAATCGCATTGTATGTCGTTGCAAAACTCGACACTCTCCCATAGGTATACATGTGGTTCTCGAACTATGGGCAAAATTAAAAAAAGGTGGAGCTTGTGAATTAGTAAAAAGAGACCACCAAGGAACTAAAGAAGGGGTGATGATCATCGAGTGCTAATGGTTCAAATTTTTTACTTTTCCTTTTGGATATAAGAGGTGAACATGGACATGGACGTATTACGTGGGACCCATGTTCCTGCCTCGGTGTGAATACAACGGTCAGATCTG
>NW_023356233.1:0-514 GCF_001411555.2 Juglans regia
AAATTTGAGCATGTTCGAGCTGGTTTATTGAACTGTAATTTGCTTCTTCTTTTGGATGTTTGTTTAAGAGAATTATTGCATTAAGAACTGTGGCTATTCACTCAGATGGGTATGACTTCTGAGAACATCTTTTATGAGACTGTGAATGTAGCCTATGCAACACAAGAGAGAGGAAGAAACAAGTTACAGTGTTTTAGTTGCAAGGAGTTTGGTCATATTGCTCGCAACTGTTCTAAGAAAGTTTGTAACTACTGTAAGAAAGTAGGCCATATCATCAAAGACTGCCAAGTGCGGCCTCAAAATCGTCAATCTCAAGCTTTTCAGGCTGTTGTTCAGCCCTCTTCTCCTTCTTCTTTCGCGCCACCCACTATAAGCTCTGATTCATCTATTCTCATACCAGCATTAGTCTAGCATATGATTATGTCTGCTTTTACGGCCTTGGGCCTACAAGGTACGGGTACTAACTTAACTTCTTGGATCATTAATTCGGGCGCTTCTAATCATATGATTGGTA
>NW_023356234.1:0-494 GCF_001411555.2 Juglans regia
GTCAAACTTTTCTTCAGTAAAAGGAAATTATTTCTCAGCGTTCTTGTCCTTATACCCTTCAACAAAATGAAGTCGCTAAACTTAAGAATCATCATCTCTTAGATGTCGTTTGTACATTGTTGATTGAATCTTCTGTACCTTCTAAGTTCTGGATAGAAGCTTTATCTACTACTGTTTATTTGATTAATCATTTGACTATAACCACTCTAAAGAATGTCTTCTTCTATTGCATATTTCTTGAATATCAATCATAGGTATGGTGTATCATTGACGCTGTCTCCCTTCTTCAATATCCCTTCTAGACACTGATCCGTTATGTGATTATGCAGTTCTCGTACCTTGGTGTTATGATGCTCGGGTTACACGGATCTCCCGGAATGTGATTTTCTTTTAAATCAATATTTTTTCTCATACCTCGCTTACTGCCACTCTCGATACTGTTTATGTTTCTCACTCCTATACCCAGGCAGCCATCCAAGCATACTGGTAGTAGG
>NW_023356235.1:0-291 GCF_001411555.2 Juglans regia
CTTTTCTAGGGACGCTGAATGACAAAGAACCATGCCAGCAAGCCTTTTTGTATTTTGTGTTCTTATTAGGGTCGTAAGATTATTGGTTTGGATTGGAAAAATTGACCGGATCGAATGATTCAGTTCGGATCGATAGTTTTATTGGTCGGTCTCAGGGTATAGTTCTTTTGGACCGGACCAGACCGAAATCAGCCGAATGTGTGTATATATAGATATTTTAAATATTATATATAATATATATTATTTTATATAATAATTGTATAAGTTAATTATATAATTTTCAACTAAGAA
>NW_023356236.1:0-2414 GCF_001411555.2 Juglans regia
CCAACCCGAAAGGCCGAGGGAGGAATGGCAATGATCCACACACGAAGCGTGGGTCTTCCAAGTCAGAAGGCCCGACACCTCTACTGGCCAAGAAGCCATGTACACGAGATCAGGGATGACCACTGACCCAAGCTACCAACAGTTGGTCAGACAGAGAAAGTGGGTGCACCAGGACAGGAGCACACTGCATTTAAAGACTAGCAAAGTGAACGCGCCACAGCATGGACCTAGATCTATCATAATGGCCATGATCCAGCATGGTCAACCTGTTGGATGGCAGAAGGCAGGAAGACAATACAACTCAAGTACAAGGTAGAATGACACGATTGGCTTGGCAAGAGATCGCCCGCCACCAGGGCCTCATCCAATGTACCAACACGCTACCACTTACAGTTGCTTAGGAACCACCACAATCAGGTGTGTGTGTAATCAGGTGGGTGTGTGTGTGTGTGTGTGTGTGTCTATATATATATATATGCTCTCCCCCCTCAGGGGCTAGCTCTCTTAACATTTTTCTTTAATTTCAATCTTCTTCCTTAGAAGTTAATTCACAAGGTCTGCACTCACTTAGGTATCGGAGGTGACCCTTACCACCCCGAGCCCCCATCCCTTCCATTCTTGCAGGACGACCAGGGAACACAATAGAGTTCTCCGGGTAGCGAAACATGACATCAATAGTGGCACCGTCTGTGGGATCCATCCTACAAAAGCGTGTCCTTCGCATGCTGGTGATTTCACATTCCTAGACCACACGGAGAGAAGAATATCAATCCAAGACTATGGAGGCAAGACTAATCGAAATGGGAGATAAGCTAAAAAAGTTGATGGAAGAAGTAAGAGGTCTCTGACAGGAAAACACAGCGTTGTAAAGAGCGAACGAAGATTTGGCAGGAGGAATAGAACCTAGCCGCAACGAACAATGGCCTCTATTCTCGAAGGGGCAAGCTCCCCCGTGGAGAGGGATTGCGGCACAGCCTCCTCTAGAACCAAGTAAGAACCACTGTTTGGATCTAAAGAATGGATGTGGGAAGGCAACAGGATGGAGACATGGTCGTTGCTAACCTCCGCGAAGAAAGAGGGGCCCGCCTCAGCCTCGTCTCGGCAGCTGGGGACCAGCAGTAGGAATTGGATCTTCGGGTACCATGAGTTAAGGAATGTGGTGCGCCGGCGAAGGTGATTCTTCGAAATGAGAAAATGACTCCACCTCCATTGGGGGCCACGAGGTACGGGTTTGAGGAAGGCATTGAAGAAAGCCATCTGAAATTCATCATGACCTTCTACCCTAACAGCTGTAGGCCCCAAAGGTTGACGGAGCCACTATTGCCATGAATAGAGGGCGCAACACCTCCTAAATAGGGGCCATTCGAGAGGAGGGTAGCGGGACCTCAAGGCGGGCAGCCATCCCTTCATCCCTCGAAAAAGAGTGGGAACAGGAACCACCAACCTCACTCTTGGAGGCCTCACCAAAGGCACCATGGCTCGCCATTTCTTCTTGCCACTGGCCGCAGGAGGGTGTTAGGTATGTGCAAGGGAGAATTGGTCCAAAAGGGACAATGGGAAACAATTTGAATTCTCGCCACATGTGCGTGGCGGGAATTTGTGGGTACTATGAGAGGGTTTTCCTCCCACAATGGGCTGAGACGCAAGGGCCCGGCCCAAGGGCACAAACAAAGCCCCAAGGTAGCCCAGCAATAGGGAATAGAATAAGAGGATAAGATGGACCGACCCGAATGGCCCAGGGAGGAACGACGATGATCCACACACGAAGCGTGGGTCTTCCAACTAAGAAGGCCCGACACATCTACTGGCCAACGAGCCGTGTGCACGAGGTCAGGGATGGCCACTGACCAAGGCTACCAACGGTTGGTTAGACAGAGAAAATGGGTGCACCAAGATAGGAGCACGCATCATTTAATGAGATGCATTGGCCGGGCTAGAGCATCCCAAGCTCGCCCACATGGCCAGTCAGACACAAGTCCCTTGTGCCGACCTTCTCCACCAGACAAGCCGAGTCCTAAACTCGTCGCGATGCATTGGCCAGGCTAGAGTATCTCGAGCCCGCCCACATGGCTAGTCAGACACAAGTCTATTGACTTGCTGACCTTCACAACCACTAGGGGTGATACCCGCATGGTGCGGGGCGGGGGGTACCCTCCCCCGCACCCCGCCCCCCTCCCCCTGCCTAGCCCACCACATTGTGTTTAAAAAAAAAAATTGGTCTAAAAATATTTTTTTAGACCCAAATTATAATATAATTTAAATAATAAAATATAATTTTAAAATATAAAAAAAATTTTAAACTCATTAGAGTTAGATGTTGGATTGATTTGGCCTCATAGGCCAACCTTTATATAGAAGGCCAAGGCAATACAGCCGCGAGCGTCGCCTGGCCTCCAAGGCTCATTGCTCAGCTG
>NW_023356237.1:0-230 GCF_001411555.2 Juglans regia
GATCAATACTCTCTTTGATCTCACAAATACAAGAAGGAAAATACTATTTGTACTTACAATTTTACTTACAAAATAATATGTGTTGACGTGACAGTTATTAATATACTAAAAATTATGAAAGTTGAAATTCAGAATTTGAATTAAAAAAAAAAAACTGATAAAATGAGTCTTGTATGTAAAATTGTAAGTACATATTATTGATCTCCTCTCCTAGTTATTGATCTACTCAC
>NW_023356238.1:0-232 GCF_001411555.2 Juglans regia
GTATTCGGGGTGGGAAGGGAGCCATCGACAAAGCTGAGTTTATTCATGGCATTGAGTGTGTGGGTCATGGCTTTTTGCCATTTTGGAAAATTATCTCCGGTAAGGAGACCAGAAACAAGAATTAGGTAAGGAGAATCAAAGGGACGGAAAATATATGGAGAAGGGACATCAGTTAGGAAAGAAGAAGAAGAAGAGGGACGGAAAATATATGGAGAAGGGACATCGGTTAGGA
>NW_023356239.1:0-597 GCF_001411555.2 Juglans regia
GTTGTAGTGTCAAGCTAAAAGGTCGTAAAGTTGTCATTTTGCTCTGCTTCATATAAGAATATTAGGACCTGAGAAAAGATAAATATGTTGTAACTTCAATTCTTCACAGATCGGACTCCCCACTATCTCTTATATTTTCTCTCAATTATCTCTCATATCAGAAAGGACATCATCTATAGTCAAGTAGGCATTCGTAAAATCTGAGAGTTCACCAAATATCCCCAAAGGTGACCAATTTTCAAACCAAGATGATATCTTGCCTTCATTAATGATCCATCTCGAGCCTCAAATCACTACTTTGATCAATGGTTGCAAACATGTTCAGGCAACTTGGGTAGAGCCTTTTTAGCCCACGTTGTGGCACAGTGGCCATTAACGATGAAGCTTTTTTTTTTTTTTTCTAAAGCAAAACCAAAGAAAATTTGAAGGATGTAAATTATATCTGAAAATATAATCCCAACAACTGGGACAACCTAACGATGCTTAAAATGAGAAATGATATTTATAATTTTAAATTTTATAATTACGTGCATTCTTTTTAAAAAGTTGATAAATTTTGAATTTGTATGAAAAAATTATTCTTTTAATGATAGACTT
>NW_023356240.1:0-1720 GCF_001411555.2 Juglans regia
CAGAGCTTGCCACATGAATAATGAGGCTCACACTACTTATATCATGACAAGGATCATAAAAAAATACTAGTTTGTTCATGAGGGAGGATGTTGAAGAATAATTTCACATTATCTGTGGATAAAATCTTGAGTATGTTTATAAGGAATGAATAATTATCTATTTCATGGTGTGCCAAGAAACAAGGAGTTGTCTCGCGTTCAAGCATGAAAGCAGAATACCGAAGTATGGCTTTGGCTACAACCAAAGCTTATTGGTTCTGAATGTTGATAAAGGAATTCAAATTATATATTTCATCACCTCCAATTATCTGGTGTGACAACATAAGAGTATTGGCATTCGCTTCAAATCGGTCTTTCATGCTAGGACAAAATACGTGAAAATTGACTATCATTTCATTAGAGAACAAGTGGTTAACAAAGATATATTGGTGAAGCATATATCTACAAAAGATCAAATAGCCGACATGTTTACAAAGGGCCAAACAACAACTCATGATTCGCCAACTTCCCATGAGTTTGCAGGGGATGTTAGAGCATTCGATGATCAGTTAAGAGAATCAAGGAAATTAGCCGAAGAGTTCGATGATCAGTTGAGAGATCAAGGAAATCAGCCGAAGAGTAGTTAAGAGAATCAATAGAGAAATTGAAGATAACAGATCAAATCAGAAGTGGTGCAGTAAACGATTCATCTCCAAATTTTCCTCATTCTATTTTGATTTAAACAATAGAACAAAATTAACGGTAAAATATATTTTATACTCCCTAATTTTCTATAGTTTGTTATATGTAATTTGCTGTAAATACAATGGAATGAAATACAAATGGCAAGCATGCAAGCCAATCAGTTCAAAATCTATTGTCTCTCTGTTTTACTTCCTCTATTTATAATTCTTACAAAACCTACCAATAAGACTATCAATCCGATATGAACCGAACCATTCGGTCCCCTCGATTTTTCCAACTTAGGCCGATAGTCTCCCTATTAGTGCCACGTACTCGACATTCAATATCTTATTATTATTTTTGCACTTTGCTAACACATCTACCAGCGTTTAAAGAGGGTTTAACAAAATGGAAGGTTAAAGTTCGAAACCCCTCTCCTCCAAATAAAAAAAAAAAAAAAAAAAAAAAACTTGAATAGAACTCGGACATGTGTGGTATTTTCCCCTTCAGCCACTCTCAAACTCAACATCAACGATGACATGATTGTCTTCTATTTGGTTCGTGTCCTTTAGAATTTACATTCGGAATTTTAAAATCTAAAATGAAAGAGAAATTAATATACAACATAGCATCTACAATATTTTTTAAGCATTTATGCTGCTCAAGAAATTTACTGGATGTCAGTAAACATTTTATGACCCATTTTATATGTCTCTTTATATTTGACGTATTGATGCAATCAAAACAAATTGATGTGGTTAGAATTTAATAATCTCAAATTAGAAAATAAATTTTTTATTTCAAAGTTAATTTATTTTCCCTGGCATTGTAACGTATAATTATCTAAAGTACATTGATTAGATTTTATTCTAAATTTATCTTATCTAATTATTATAATTTTTTTAAATTTTCACATAAAATAAAATAAATAATTTAATTTTTTTAAATATCAAAACAAAAATAAAATAATATTATAACAATATATTATTTAACTTTTAAATTTTAATATCAATTTATCTCATCTCATCTTATTTACGAAAACAAACAAGTAATGTCA
>NW_023356241.1:0-322 GCF_001411555.2 Juglans regia
TGAAAAAAAGATATTGTTGCAACGAACACAACTGCTAACACGCTTGCCACCATAGAACTGTAGGTAATTATCCAAAGTTCTGAACACGAATGTCTGAGTTATATAGCATCATCCATTGATCTTTATGGCCTCGTTTGGATGGTGAGATGAGATAAGATGATTTTAGATGAGTTAAATAAAATATTATTAAAATATTATTTTATAATATTATTATTATTTTGAACTTTAAAAAAATTAAATTGTTTATTATATTTTGTATGAGAATTTGAAAAAATTGTAATAATGAGATGAATTGAAAGTATAACGAGGTCTATATTTTTTA
>NW_023356242.1:0-247 GCF_001411555.2 Juglans regia
ACAAACATACATACATACATACATACATACATACATACATACATACATATATATATATGGACCGAAGAAGTGGACCGATAAGTGCAAATGCACTTTTTTATTTATTTTTTCCCTCTTTTCTTTTAATCATTTTTTACACAGTTTTTTAATATTTTTAAAAAATAAGAAGTTAACAAACCAACAAATACCATCAGCAATCAGGCTATCTTATACAAAGCATAAGTCGCCTCATTGAAAAGATAATTTT
>NW_023356243.1:0-698 GCF_001411555.2 Juglans regia
ATTTGGTCTGGTTTGTAATCGATTCGGTGCGATAGCAGTTTTTCAAAATGAAAATTGGTTCTAAATAGATGCAGGATCGATTTTCATATTTTAAAAATGGATTTAAATCGAATTGGACCGGTACATATATATTTTTAATTTTTATATTATATATAATTTTATATTATTATTATTATATATATTATATACTACATTTCTAATTAATATAATATGAAATTCTAATCTTATTATTTAAGTTTATTAATTTTATAACATAAAATTAATATACTTATATAATTAGACACTAATTATATTATTTTAATCTTATTATTTAAGTTTATTAATCTTACTAATAAGTTAGATACTATTTGTATTATACTACTATAATTAAACATTAAAGAATTAGTAATTTTTAATAATAAATACTAAATTCTCACAATTAAGTTTAGTTTTAAAAAAATTATAATAATAAACATATATAGTGTATCACGTATAAAAGGTAAACCAAAAAATTGGATCGGATTGGACCGAAATTGAAAAAATTGAAAGTTTCGATTTTGGTGATAAATTGGTCTGTATCGATTCTTAAATTTCTAAAACTGATATATAACAGCTCGGTTCTAAAATTTCTCCAAATCTAAATCAATTACACCCCTAATCCAAGTACCCTACAGGAAAAAATAAAAAATAAAATAAAATCTGGCCACTGTTTCTCAATT
>NW_023356244.1:0-1116 GCF_001411555.2 Juglans regia
TTAATGCTATATACAGTTTTAGAGTATACAGATAATATTTAAAAAAAAAAAATTTAAATTTTTTTTATGTGAGTCTCGAGTTTATCTAATTTTTTTAAGAGAACTACTACATACATAAATATAAATTGATGTGATTTTATGAGATTCATTAGATCTACTTTTTAATAAAAATAACTTTACAATCTGACGTATTATATTAAATCATATTAATTTGTGAGTTTACTTTTATATAATATTTTTAAATATTTATTTTTTTTAAAGAAATTCTGCCAGGCAAGACAATACTGCCAAAAAAATATATATTATTTATTTAAAAAATTATCCACCGTTAAGAGTGGGTAGAAAGGCTAGAGGCAAGTCTTTAAAATATATTTCTGAATCATTTTGTGGGAGATACAATATTACAGCCAAGCCATGAGAAAGAAGGCAGCAACGGAGTTTAAACTTAAAATATAGATGTAAGAACTGAAGGGTGCTTTACGACCAAGCTATTTTAAGAATTGATCCCTCGTTGCTTTTACGTGGGTGCTCTGCAGCTAAACAGAGTTGCTTCATTCCAAATATGTCCTTTTCGACCAGCCGTTTGTGCTACAATTATCATGGCGTCTGGGCACAAAAAAGGACGTTCCACGTCTGATCTTCGTTCTCTTTCCAACCTTTTACCCATTCCTCTTTCCAACTTTACCCTCTGCACTATGCTCTGTTACATTTCTTGCTGCTGCTTCTTCTTCTTTTCTTCCTTTAAGCATATGGGATTTTATGACCATATAAATAAAGCGGTAATCTATATACAATCTTTAAACGAAGATTATTTATATAAGTCTATATAATTATATTTAAAAAATAATTTAAAATTTAAATAATTTTTTTTCTTCTTTTATCTTTATTCAGGTCTTATTTGTATTCACAATTCATCTCAATTCAATTTATTATTATTCATTACTATTCAGTAATTTTAACTCATAAATTTCATTACTATTTACAACTCATTTCACTATTATTCACAATTCATCTCAACTCATCTTCGAATTCAAACGACATCTAGTAAAACTGCACAAATAATCTCTCACTTAGGATTATAAATAAAATTTTTCATAAATAATATATATTTCACTA
>NW_023356245.1:0-1263 GCF_001411555.2 Juglans regia
TGAAAAATTTTACTCATTATTTTCATATTATCTATTACTCATAACTTTATATTTATTTATTAAATATGTGGTGTATAAATAAAAAGTAGAACAAATTAATTAGTTTAAAAATAATAAAATAAAAAAAACTAAAAATAAAATTAAATATGATATATAACGTGTGAAAATGATAAATTATAAAATTATATATATTTTAATGCAATAATACGTAATAGTCTTATCCTCCTTGAAATGAAGACAAGGACAGCCTGAGCCCACGCCGTTACACGTCTCTCTTGCAAAAAACAATTTGTCTTCTTATTTCTCGGTCTTTTTTATAATGTTTTGTATCATGTAATCACCATTAATTACTTTGGAGGCTGCATGACATAATAAAGCGACGTCACGTTCTTTGAAGGTGCTTTTAACTGTTAATAATGAAAGCGCACCGCTTTTAAAGTTGTAGCAGTGCGAATTAGCTGTGAACCGCTGCAATTGATCATGAGGATTTTTTTTTTTTTTTTTTTTAAATGTAAGGAAATTTTCTCCACTCGTAAATTTATCAGAGCTCGGTGGAGAGTAATAGATTTTAATAGATTTTGCCTCGATATCTGACTTCAAGATTTAAATTTATCTATGAAGTAATTTGCCTGTAAAAAAATTAAGTAATAAGGGCTGATGTGATAGACATATCTGATATCATTCATCGTATCCTGCTCACGAGAATTTGTAAAGGACAGAACGGAAAAAATAAAAAATTTTTAATTTTCTGACAAGAGAATATTAATAAGCAACTATGCAAAATATGACATCACTATTTAAAATATTACATTATATTAATAATACCACTACTTGAATATTACGACACATTAATAATATAATCGTAAAAACACATCACATTTAAAAGATTATGACAAAAAAAAAATAAAAAATAAAAAAATTTTATGAGACAGACATAATCTATTTTCTAGACTCTTGATATAAATAATAATTTTTAAATATAAATTTTTTTTTCTCAACTCTGCTGTCTAGACTATTTTATTATTTATAAAATTTTAAAATATTCTATTAATTTTAACATAAGAAACTCTTCGATCCCAAAATTGCCCACTCTCACCTTCTTTCTTTTTTATTTTTACAGCCCAACTTTAACCTGAAGTTAGAGCCTGATAAAAAAAAAGTACGAAACACGCGTTAACATGATCTCGTATTTTTTTTTTTTTAAGTATCGACAAGGTCATCATTAAAATGATTATCTAGGATGTGCATGGACATGCTTCTGTG
>NW_023356246.1:0-220 GCF_001411555.2 Juglans regia
AACTGTATCTAGCATTGCTCTTTTTATTTCACTGTATTATTATGTCTCTGTCAGTCAACTTTTGGATAAACTTTTATATAAAATTGATAGTTTAAGGATTTAGACCGTGGGCTTGACCCATAATTTCAGCATGAGTAATGATACATATAATTATTTTTATAACTTTTTATATAATTATATTTTAAAATTAAGGTATTTATATAAAGTAATATTATTTTTT
>NW_023356247.1:0-882 GCF_001411555.2 Juglans regia
CCTCACCATACAGGATCACCACAAACAATTCACAGAAATCATATTTCAAGCATTTCTTATTCTTCGTCTCCAAGCACGAGAACACTATCAAGAGAGATTCCATTGGATCTTTATTGAGTTGGTGTTCTTTTTCTCTAATCACTTTTTCACAAAAATCTAGAGTGGGACGGGAAATGCGAGAGCGAGGTAAAATTTGTTGGCTGTTTGAAGTGGTGGTTGTCGGCGATATTATGGCTTTGGCAGTGCAATAGCATCAGCAAATACGTCGATGGCTTGGGTGTAAAATGAAGAGGAGAGAGGGCTCAGGAAGAGTTTTGTGAATTTTTTATCAGCTGGAATTTTTTATCAGCTGCAGTCAGGTGCACAAAATGTAAAATGAAGGATTTAGGTGGCAAAATGTTATTGGAGGGCTGTTATTTAATTATTAAGTAAAAAAAATTAAAAATAAAATAAAATGCAATTCGGTAGAAACTTTATGTGGGAATTGTATTTAGTATTTCCCTCACTTGTTCTCTGCGTCACATTTTCTCATGGCATCGTTAATGAACTCAACATCGTATCAAAATTCAAAACTTTAAGAAGAACAGGAAATACTTACATTTATTGTAAAACTCCAAGAACTTGTATATATTGCTTAGGTTACTTCATGTTGGCTATAAAAACTATAATGCTACAGAACGCACTCTTACCTAACTTTCATTGTCCTGTATAAAAAGTTAAATGATATTTGCAATCATGAAACGTGTAAGTGTCGCACAATCTTTTTAAAAAGTGAGTAAATACGAGAGTAAAAAAAAAAATATATATATATTTTTAATAGTAGACCCCACTCTTTTTCAAATAAATTGCATGATGCTTACACGCTCCACGATTATATATATA
>NW_023356248.1:0-290 GCF_001411555.2 Juglans regia
TCTAAATGCTCTTTAGGGGGGGCATGCAAGCCCCAACATGGTCAG
The DNA here is from genome assembly GCF_001411555.2 of Juglans regia. Lineage (NCBI taxonomy): Eukaryota > Viridiplantae > Streptophyta > Magnoliopsida > Fagales > Juglandaceae > Juglans > Juglans regia. The sequence goes on from NW_023356248.1 coordinate 46, forward strand.
CCAGGAGGGCTGACCATGCCGCCCCCCTCACATGGGCATGCCCCTGGCGCCCATGGAAAGGGCGTGTGCCACGCCCCCCATGCCACCGGCGGGGGGGTGTCGTCTCCACCGCCGCCGGCGGTGGTTGTGGCGGCGGCCGCCGCCGGCCGACCATGTCCCGACGACCGTTTTTTGGGCTCGTTTTCGTGGGGGTGATTCCTACATTCTCGATTGCTTTCTAGCAACAAGCTTGTGCTTTAGGGACG
>NW_023356249.1:0-2652 GCF_001411555.2 Juglans regia
ACTCCCTATACATCTCAATCTTTGGAAAATAAAAAAAATTACAAAACGCGCATTGGCCTGGGTTTGGTGCTGGACCCGGATGTTACACTATTTCTTTTTGTGACTAATCTGATCTTCGCTATTGTTGTTACTTTTTACAGACAAACATTCAAGAAACAATACTATCTACCTAAAAATAGACTCAACCCCACCCTCCCTAGAAAGAGATGACTCAACCTCTACAAACAAACGTCTGAGAAACGAATATTTTTTTTAATTAACAGTAAAGAAACAAAAAAAAAAGTAATATTGATGCAAAAATGCCGGATTATAGTTTGGACCAACTTCGATGGACTTCAAAAATTGTGACGGCCTATGAAGGCAACACAATTGTCTCTATTCAGACACAAAAATCAAATTTGAAAGGTATGGTGGTGACGAGTCTGGTGATCTAGCGCGTATATCGAGAATAACTATTTAAATAGGTGGCGCGTGAGGACAACGCTCAGATGTGGGCAGCACATGAGAACCACGATCGGTATTTTTGCAAAAATCACCACTTTTCTCGGAACAATTTTTTACTTGTGAATCTGCTTGTGCTATATGTGTCTCTCATAAGTTGTCGGAAAAATGTAAATCTATATTTTGTTGACCTTGAATAAAGTAAAATAAAACTAAGTAAAATAAACATTGATAAACAAAATGGATGAATGGAATAAGAGGAAAAGAGAGGGAGAAAGAGGAGGAAGAAGTCAATACCTCCTCCCCCTCTGGCAAAAATCATATCTAGTACCCTTAATATTTTTTTGTGTGTGTGTGAGAGAGAGAGCTTATAAATTGGATAGTAGTTTGATAGGAGTTTAGGTAATTTACTTAGATGTTATTGTATGCTAAATACATTGCATTGCACATTAATTCAACTAATTGGATTTATATCATTTTTTCAGCAAGGGAGTTGGATTTATATTGGCTACATGTTTGTACTTTACATTATGTATATATGTACAATGTATAGGGAATGTAATATTTACTAAAAATATGACATTTATACGATTATACTATGCACATGTTAAGACCATTAAAAAAATAATTTTTTTATGTGAATTTTATATTTATCCACTCTTTTCAAATAGAGTATGAAAGGCTTGCACGATCTAAGACTATAAATATAATTTATCTATCAAAGTAATATGCATTGTAATATTTATATTTATAGTCATAGGTCATGCAAGTCTCGTGCATTCCCTTTGAGTAACACCCTGTGATCATTTTTTTAGTTTTGCTACTTACAGTCATTTTTGCATATTTCTTGCGCACTCTACTAATGCGATTGGTCAAAATAGTTATTTTATATTAAAAAAAGTGACACAGCCAATCACATTAGTGGAGTGGATAATGAGTACGCAAAAGTAACTGCATATAAAATTTTTGTATTTTTTTTAACAATGAAATTTACTTTTTTTCAAAATGAGTGTGCGAGATTTGCACATCCTATAACTATATTTATACATGTGTACGTATATATGCATTGTAATATGTACTAAAAATACAACATTTATACTATGCATGTGTTAAGCATTTAATGCATTTCATATGTAAAATGATATTTGCAGTCATGTAATGTACAAGATTTTTTTTTTATAAAAAATGAGTAAATACGAGGTCTACATGAAAAAACTAATTTTTAATAATAGACTCTACTCTTTATCAAAATGATTGCACGACATTTACACACTCCATGACTTTACGTATCATTACTCATTTCATATTTGTCATGTGTCGCACGCAATATTTAGTTTATTTTCGCAGGACTTGATCGAGACATGTCATAGATTGTTTCGTAATGTTCATTAATAAATATTTTTTTTTACTAAAATAGGGTATGACTAAAAATACTAGTATTGTTCAGTCAAGTTCCGCCCCGAAAATCTGGGTATACTCGAACCGAAATATGGGTTTCAAAACCAAGTCGTAACCTGAACCGGGTTAGCCTGGGTCAAACTCGAATTGAAACTAGTTTTTAAAAACCCATAACTCGGGTTTCGGGTTGCACTCGATTTAAAAAAAAAAAATCAAAAGCCCACGTGTTATGAATATTTTTTCATGAAAAAAAATGTCGATGTAGCATTCAAACTCTTTATTTAATTTTTTAAATCAAAACCTATATGTTTATTGACCACCGATAAAAAACCACATGGATAAGAGAGTTAAAAAATCATAAAATGGATGATTTATTAAATATAATATGTATTTTTCTTTTAAGTTCCTGTCCATTTTGTTGCTATAAATGAACAAGAAAAAAAAAAGGAAATATCAAAACAATCAAATAGAATAATAAAAAAAAAAGGGGTTCCACCGAGTTCCAGGTTTAAAACCCAATACTCAAACCGAATGTACCCTTCTATGCGGGTATCGGGTCGGGAAAAAACTCAGACCCGAGTGAACAAGCCTAAAAATGGCATGCTTGCCAATGCGCGTGGAGCATATCATTTATAACACAAAACAAAGTTACAAAATAGCATTTCTTTACTTGTTGGTATTCAGAAACAAATCCTATTGGGAGTTTTTTTTTTTTACATGGTACTGATAAATAGTATAAGTTTAATATTTATTTGATATTCATTTGTATATGCAATTAGAAGCATTTATTGTAATTAAGTAATGATACATATG
>NW_023356250.1:0-236 GCF_001411555.2 Juglans regia
GCCCCCGTCCACCGGGGTGGGGTACCCTGCTCCTTCCTGGGGTGGGCCCCAACTCTATGCGGGGCGGGGTGCGGAGAATGGGTGCCCGCCCATTGGGAGAGGGCCTATTTTTACTTTTTTAGGTGGGATCTCGGGCTACAGTACTCTTTAACTATGTTCTGTGCGCATAGCTTGTGCATGCATAGGTGCTGGGTGGTAGCCGTCTCTAAAAGAAGTAAAAAAGGATATTGATATCA
>NW_023356251.1:0-1025 GCF_001411555.2 Juglans regia
TTCGGCGGTCGTATCATAAGAGAAATGAGAGATTTGGATTCAAAACTTACCGCAATTCATTTCAACTTATCTTATTTCATCATTACAATTTTTTTAAATTTTTATAAAAAATATAATAAACAATTCAATTTTTTTAAATTTCTATATAAAATATAATAAATAATTCAATTTTTATTTTATTATTTACAAACTATCTTAACCTATCTGTTAATCACAAACTCTTTTTAGGATTAGCTTTAATTTTCCCTGAGAAGAAGTTGTAGATTGAACTGGGTTGGGCCGGGTCTGGTTTTTTCATTTTTCATTTTTTAAATCAAACAGGTTTCTACGACCCAAAACCTAGGCCAATTTGCATGGCTGTGTCTTGTACTTCTTGGGTCATTGTTTGGTTTACCTTTCGTAAAGCCAGAGAAGCAAAACCCATGTTAGTTCAACTTCAGGCAGCAGGCAGCAGGCAGCAGGCAGCAAAAGCTGTACTAATTGCAATTAGAATCCTTCAAAACAGCGTGCTATATATGTGCAGGTCCTGTTGGGTACAGGCTGTTTTGAAAGGCTAACACAAGGCAATAGTGGCATGCACTGATGTCCCACGACTCATCAATGTTGATTGTTGAGTGCCTCCAACTCTCCCTTCTGATGTTTTGTTTGAGTTGGTGGAAGTGGAACGCAAAGAACACAAACAAAAAAGTATATTCCCCAATCTAAATCCGATAATTAAGCTGTTGATGACCTTATGATCTCTTGGTATTTGTCTCTTCTTTCATTTAGGATGTCTAAAAATCCATAACTAAGCTGTCAATATGACCTTACAATCTGTTGATATTTGTCTCATCTTTTATGAATGATACGTCTCGTTTGGTTACGCAGTTTAGATAGATGATATAAGATGTTTTGTTAAAAGTTGAATAAAATATTGTTATAATATAATTTTTGTTTTGGGATTTGAAAAAGTTAAATTGTTTATTATATCTTGTATAGAAATTTAAGAAAATTCTAATGATTATATGAGATGAGATAGTTTGATT
>NW_023356252.1:0-312 GCF_001411555.2 Juglans regia
AGTAAATGTAAATGTAATCATGTAATCATTTTATTTGCGTAAAACATGTAAATGTAAGAGTAACATTAATGTTTAAGAATAAATGAACATGATTAAATGACAAGCACTACAAGAAATCAGGCCTTTTGCAGCGATTTTAAAATCGTCACAAAAAAATCGCTGTAAATATACTCTATTCCCGGCGATTTTCAAGTCGCCGCTCAATTTCCTCTATGAAGTTGGGAAAGGGAAGAAAAAAATTTTGGTTTAACTTTTTGCAGCGACTTTTCTATCTTTAGGGGCGACTTTTTTCGCCGCAACAAATAATTTTGT
>NW_023356253.1:0-8224 GCF_001411555.2 Juglans regia
CTTGTGATCCGTTAAGTATATTTTATAAAATAAAAAAATAATATATTAAAAATAATTTTATAATATGATATAACATATAATAAAATTATATCAATTTATGAAGTGTATAAAAAACATTTTAACATGATTAATTACTTTGATTAATTGACTAATGAATCATATAATAATAATAATAATAAAAGGTTAATTTAATGATGATAATAATCAATCACTAATTATTTGGGTACATGACCAATTGCATGCATCAATATATATTAATATAACTATAAAAATATGTTATTTGCGAGTTCAAGTCTACTTCAAGCTAGCTATATATAATATTATATATGCACGGTGGTATACCACGTGGAAGTGCACGTCATGCATAGTACGTTGCCTTTCATGAACAATATTATATATTTCAATGAAATGAAATGAATCCGCGCGTTCGTTCAAAACAAACCATGGGCTATACTGCTGCTCTCAATTAAACTGTTAACACTAATTAGTTTTCCCCAGATATTCCTGAACGATCTCGGGTTAGCAGATCAAGATTGAAGATTCCACTCTAAATATCATTATTTATATATAAGCCTAATATAATTAAGATAATTAAGATGATGATCACGAAGCTCATATGATTTTGTAATCATCATTCCTCTTTAAAAGATGATAACTGCTACAGAGACAAATAGATTATATATACAAAAGTAAATCCACAAATTAACGTAGTTTCATGATAGATTTACTTTACACTAAAAGTAACTTTAAATATGAAGCACCACATCAAGCTACGTCAGTTTGTAGGTTTATTTTTGTATAATTCATTTGTAGTTAAAGTATTTCCCTTAAAATATTATCTTAGAAGAAGTGGTTTGAATTTTTTCTTAGGCTATTACAAAAGAATATTCAAATACTGCTTGCAATTAGTCGGTGTAGAATATATTTATGAGAGTTTCAGTCTTATCCCATGAACTAGCTGCATGCATGTAAGACTAGTAAAAGTATCAATGAGAGACAATGAGCATCAATGGGAGACAAGCATGCATATATTTCTTTGATTCCCCCAATTAGCTCGTGCGATAGCTCCACAATGAGCAGACAAAAGAAACCCTTCTTGTATTTTTGTGTCCTTGGATTAATGAACTCATGAGAATCTCATGGAATCAAAATGACAAAATGATATATTTAGATGGAGAGAACATGTTACGTACTTGGATAAAGAGAATCCAATTAACCAAATAATAATAATAATATATTATATATATATATAGCTTGATCATGGGTCTAGCTAGCTAATAAAATAAATCCATGGTGAAAGTCAATATTTAAGTTTGAATCTTGGATAAGATAGGCATCAGCCAATTGGTATCCTTTGATCTATTGCCTTGTCGTCGAAGAAAGGCTTATGCATGGTCCTCTAAAGTGGCTCAATCTATTCATGTACATTGTTCTAGGATGAACAATTGTTGCTCTCCAACAAAGATGAGCCAACCAACAACACTAGACATGGTTCTTAGGTCTAGGGCTGGGGAAAAAAACCAATGACCCGACCCGGCCCATGTTTCAACCCGAAAACCTAACCTGTTTAAGTTTAAAAACGGAATTAGAATAACCGAACCCATTTGCTTTTTTTAAACTGGTAATACCCGATATCCAATTTTAGCCTAGCTAAAACAACGTCGTTTTTTGCTGCCTTCACATCTTAGGTTTCTGCTCTCCTCTCTCTCTCGCTCGACACTCACTCTCTCCCTCGCAGCTTTCATCCTCGATTCCTCTCACAGTCTCACTCTCTATGTTGCAACTCTCAGCCTCTTGCATATTCGATTGCAACCTCACTCTCTCCCTCACAGCTCACTCTTGCAGTCGCAAAAGCCAGAAGCCTAGAACCACCCTCGCTGCTCACTCTCTCCCTCGAAGCTCTCACTCTCTCCCTCGCAGCTCACTCTTGTAGTCGCAGAAGGTAAGGAACAGATAGTCTTGGTTTTTGTTGATTTGGTGAGTTGATTTTATAAGGTGTTAGGGTTCGATCTTTGTTTGTGACTGCGGTTTTTGGGGCTGCCACAAGGATGGATGTGTCGTTTTGTGCTTTGTTTTGTTCATTTTCACCCACTTTATTTCAGTTTTAATGAAATTTGGGATGCAATATTTGGGGGTTTCAAGGATGGATGTGTCATTTGAATGAGAAGGATTTGGGTTTGAATGAGATACCAGAGTTAAGATCAGATCAAACAAATTATACAATTACAAATTCTTAATCAACTTGCAGCCCTAATGAGGAATCCATTGAAACTGCAACCCAATTCAAAAAATTTCTTCGAAGAGCCTGTCGGCAATCTCAATGGGTTGCACCAAGACCTCAATTGAGTCCTTATCAACCTTTACTTGAGCCAAAACACCAAACACCTACACCACATGAATAGACCTTGTTATAGCTGATACACATCAGTTTCAAGAGGTATTTTTTTTTTTAATTTTTTTAGATCATATAGCAAATTAAACAATCTTCATACACAATTTAAAAAGAATCAAATAAGACTCACTTACTATGCACTGTTCGGACCACTCTTTGGGCAAGTTACAGATGTGTGTGTGAGAGAACAGAGAGAGAGATAGAGAGATTTTTATTTTTATTTTTTAAAATAATATAGCTGTTAGCTGCTACTTGGGCTTGGATAAGTAATTTGTTCTTATAAGAAAATGATACCCAATTTGAAGTTTTGAACTTGAAGACAAGGGGACAGAAAAAAAAAATGAGAAGCTTTTGAAAATGGACTTCTTGGCTTATTCTATAAGTGGTGGGAGCTTTCAAGTTTGAACTAGGACTCTGTCAGCAGATCTGTGATCAGGTTGTTCAACTCATCCTTTAAAAAAGAAAAAGAAAAATTGTTGGAAGCTATGGATTCAAATAATTGAACTTTTAATATTACATTTCGCATGTTTATTTTTAGAGAGGTAATGGTTGCTTTAATCAAATTTTGTTCAGGGATGTTGCATTAGGTAGAACTGAGACTTGTAAATTCATGTTATATGTGAAACTAAAATTCAAAGAGTGGGAGTCCCCATTGTCCAACGAAATTAAAATGCAAAGGCAAAGTACTAGTCAAAGATCTTCTCAAGCTACGTACTTATAAACTATTACCCAAAAATAATAGAAAAGAACACATACAAGTTGGCAACATATAATATAACACACACACACACACACACACACTTAAATATTATGAGATGAAGTTTGCGTATTTACCTGTAGGTGGCTTCTAACTGGAAATCTAGAGGAAACTCTTATATAAAGTCAAACGAGACAACGATTCATTAAGTTTAAGTGTTTACATGTTCTTAACCTAATGTCTTGAGGAAGCTGGGCTCTCTTGTAGGGAGTTTTTCTCTCCTTTAGAGTAAGGTCCTCAAGCTGGTGAGGTTGGTCTGAAGAGGAGATTATGGAGGAGGAGTTATCTAGACAATGGGAAAGAATGTCTCTTACTGAAAAGGAAAGGAAGGGAGTTGTGTTATCAGCTCCTGTGAGTGCAAGAGGAATGCAGAAGGAACATTTTTGCTTGTTAGTTTTGATTGTAGCTGATAAAATGATTAACAAGGAAGCTTTCAAGAGTACAATGTCAAAAGTTTGGAGGTGTGAGAGCTGGATCCAATTTTCAGAAGTAGGATTCAATAAGTTCCTTGTTGAGTTCAATAAAAAGCATGACATGTTGAGGGTGATCAATGGCAGACCATGGTCATTTGATAGATGGCTTCTGTGTCTTCATTCGTTCGATGAATCTATGTCAATCACTGAGGTGGCATTCACCAGGAAGGAGTTTTGGATTCAAGTTTATGGGCTGCCCTTTGGTTGTATGACTCGAGAATTTGGATTTCAGATTGGTAGTAATGTTGGAAAGGTGATCAAAGTCCAGACTGATGAGAGAGGTATTGGTTGGGGGAAATACCTGAGAATAAGAGTTGAGAGTACCTCAAGTACTCTCACTACTATTCTTTACTTTATTATTATTTTTTACATACTTTTCTACTATTCATTACTTTTCACCTACTTTTTACTGCTATTCAATATTTTATTATTACTTTTTCATTACTTTTTCACTACTATTCACAAATATTCTCAACATTTCTCAACACTTCTCACTACCCAAACATACCCCTAGGCTCTCCTACGAGGTATGTTCTTAATTGCTGAGGGTAAAAAGTCCTGGGTGCATTTTAAGTATGAGAGGCTACCTTCATTTTGTTTCAAATGTGGTGTCATTAAACACCATCAGAACTCATGCCCCCTAGCCTCAAAAGGGAATGGGCAGTAGCAGTATGGGGCTTGGCTGAGAGCCCCTGCAGTGAGAGATAATGAATTTCAGTATAAAAAATATGGAGATGGGGATGACCAAGCTGCTAAACTTGAGTCTCAACCATGGAGGCGAGGATAGGGATGAAGACAAAAGAAGTAACTCAGAAAATCAAGAATGGAAACAGCCTGTTACTAAGGTTTCTGACATGGAAAAGAAAACTGTCTTAACTCAGAGGCAAGAACCCAATGAGGTGACAGAGTCAAAGGTTGAGCTTAATTTGGAAAGGGCTGAAAAGGAACCAAAAGGTGATAAAGTATTTACCACTTCTGAAAGAACCTCGACTGTTATGCAAGGAGTGGTGGAGAATGGCCTGAATGGTCCATAAAGTGCAGGACCATGATCCTAATCTCAGGTCAGTAAAGGAGCAAAATTCAAATGACCTATTGGCTCAGGCCCATTCTCTGGATCAGTTCTTAACTGACCAAGTTATTGCTTTAGAACAGGCCAAAACAAAGGCCAACTGGAAAAGAAGGACCGGGATCAAGAGTTTTAATACTCTCTCTATGGGCCAAGGGGAGAAGAGGGGTACCGCAGGCTTGTCAAACAAAAGTAAAAGGACTGCAAGTCCTTTACTCATCAGTGGTGACCAGCCCTTAGTTAAAAAAGTAAAACAAGAGGGTAATGGTTCTCTGGTCCAAAGTAATGCAGATAAGGTGGTGGCTGTGTCACAGCCCTACCAAGCCCAATGAGTTGCCTAAGCTGGAACTGTTCGGGGCTTGGAAACCCCAAGACAGTTCATGATTTGCATCAAATGGTGCAAAAAAAGCTCTCATCCTTTATTTTCTTAATGGAAACAAAGTGTAAAAGAGACAAAATTGAAGCTGTCAAATACAGATTGAGGTTCGAAAACAGTTTTTCAATTGATTGTAAATGATTGAGTGGAGGAATTGCTTTCCTCTGGAGGGATGATAAAGAGGCAGTAGTAACCTCTTATACTCAAAACCACATTTCACTACTGGTCAAAGGGTTCAAGGAGGGTGTGGAATGGCACCTAACTGGGTTATATGGCACTCCTGTGACTGCAAAGAGGAAGGATAGTTGGCAGCTGCTTAAAGCAATCAAACCAGTATCTTCAGTGGGATGGGTGTGTGTAGGGGACTTCAATGAGATCCTTAGCTTTGGAGAAAAATGGGGTGGAGCCCTGAGGCCCTACAAACAAATTGAGGCCTTTAATGCAACTGTTGAGGCATGTGGACTAGCTCATATGGGTTATGCTGGAAATAAATACACCTGGTCTAATGGTCGGTATGGAGGGGCTTTGACCATAGAAAGATTTGATAGAGCTTTAGGCAATGCTTTATGGCTGATTCATTCCCTAACTCAAGAGTGTTGACCCTACCAGCTTTGAGTTCAGACCACTGCCCTCTTCTAGTTTCTTTTGATATCAAGGACTTTCACATGTTCAGGAATTCTAAATCTTTTAGGTTTGAAGCAAGCTGGTCCTTAAGAGAGGAGTGCTACAAATAAGTAGAAGAAGCTTGGAAACAACCTAGTATGTCAGATAACAAATTGAGCTTTGTAAATGAGGGACTCCTTAATTGCAAACACAAGTTACTGCAATGGAGCAAGGTTTTTACTGGTACTTTTAAGCAGTCACTGCAGACTCAGTTATCTTAGTTGTCTAAGCTCCAACAAAGCAACAAAGGACACCTTAATGACTCTATCAAGCAAGTACAAAAGTCAGTTAATTGCTTATTGGAAGAAGATAACCTCAGATGGAAGCAAAGAACAAAACAAAGGTGGCTAAATGAGGGTGACATGAATACAAAATTTTTTCACCAATGTGCTTCACAAAGAAGAAAGACAAACTGCATTAAAAGATTGTTAGATGGAAATGGACAGGAGGTATCTACTCCAGAGGGCATTAGTGTTTTGTTCCAAGTTACTTTAAAGACTTATTCACTTCATCAGAGCCTAGGAACATTGCTGAATGTTTAGAGTCATTGGCCCCTCTCGTCATAGCTGCTCAAAATGATTTGCTATCCAGACCATTCACTAAGCAGGAGGTAGAAGATGCCCTTTTTGAAATGAATGCCCTAAGCTCCCCAGGACCAGATGGCTTCCCTGCTGTTTTTTATCAAAAACATTGGCCCATCATTGGCTCACAGGTGAGTGATGCAGCCTTATTTATTTTAAATTCGAAAGGCAGCCTTGCTTCCATCAAGAACACCTTCTTAACCTTAGTTTCCAAGAAAAAGAATCCCATTTATGTGACTGAGTTTAGACCCATCTCTCTTTGTAATGTCTTGTATAAGATTATTTCCAAAGCAGTAGCTAACAGGCTAAAGAGAATTCTACCACACATTATTTCTTGTACTCAGTCTGCCTTTGTTCCAAATCGACTTATCACTGACAATATAATAGTGGCATTCGAGGCTTTGCATACTATGTCTTGTAAAATGAAAGGTAAGGAGGGCTATATGGCACTAAAACTTGACATGAGTAAGGCCTACGATAGAATTGAATGGAGCTTCCTGAAAGCAGTAATGTACAAGCTGGGATTCGCAAACAGTGGGTTGAGTTGGTTATGAAGTGTATTGAGTCAGTCTCTTACTCAATTCTAGTGAATAGCTCCCCTCAAGAAACTTTTCATCCATCTAGAGGGATAAGGCAATGTGATCCTCTCTCACCTTATCTTTTCATTTTATGTGCTGAACCTCTTAGTAACCTGGTTAGTCAGGCTGAAGAGAAGAATATGATCCACGATGTTCTAGTTGTTAAAGGCCAGATGAGGATTTCTCACCTATTTTTTGCTGATGATAGCTTTCTTTTCTGTAAGGCTAATGCTATGGAGTGGTGTAGATTGTTTGACTTGTTGAGGCTGTATGAAACAACCTCTGGTCAAAGGTTAAACCTTGAGAAAACTTCCATCATCTTCAGTAAGAACACGGCTAAGGTAACTCAGCAATATATCATTTCCATTGTTGGGATGAGGACTGCTATGTCCTATGAGAAATACTTAGGGCTTCCGTCTGTTGTCGGGAGGAGTCGATATAAGGATTTTAAAAAAACCCTGGACAACATAATGCAAAGGATCAACAACCATAAAGTGAAGATGTTATCTCAAGCAGGGAAGGAAGTTTTTATCAAAGCTATTCTCCAAGCCCTCCCTAATTACACTATGAGTGTATTTAAACTGCCACTCACCCTCCTTAAAGATATCAACAGAGTTATTTAAAAGTTTTGGTGGGGGCAATAAGACAAAGAACATAAAATTCATTGGGTCTCTTGGAAATGGATGGGAAGGTCTAAATCTGAAGGGGGTATGGGGTTCAGGGATCTCGAGTTCTTCAACTTAGCAATGCTCTCAAAGCAATGATGGAGGCTAATCCAACATCCTGAGTCCCTTGCGGCACAGGTTTCGAAAGCAAAGTACTTCAAAAACTCAACATTTCAGTAGGCAAAAATGGGACCTAAACCCTCTTTTATCTGGAGAAGTTTCCTTGTAGCTAGATCCCTTGTGGAGGCAGGAGCATACTGGAGAATAGGCAATGGAAGTGACACCTTTATTTGGAAGGATAAATGGCTGGCTTATCCAACTCCTAGCAAGGTTCTCAGTAGTGTCAAAATTCTAGACCAAAATGCTAGAGTTTCAGAACTTATATACCCCTCTCCAAGCAATGGAATTCTACTATAGTGAAGTAGGTTTTTGATCCAAGAGAAGCTGAAATTATTCTAAAAATCCCCACTAGTTTCCTAAACAGCAGGGACAAAATCCTTTGGCAAGGCTCCAAAGATGGCTGATTCTCAGTTAGAAGTGCATACCACATGGCAATGTCAAGGGAGCTGGCAATAAAGGATCAAGCCTCGAGCAATGGTTCCTTCAGAGAAGCCTGGAAACAAATTTGGAGCCTCAAAGTTCAACCTGGAGACAGAGTGTTTTTATGGAGAGA
>NW_023356254.1:0-400 GCF_001411555.2 Juglans regia
GTATTTCTCCTTTGGATTAATGAAATGGTATTGAATTCTCATAAAAAAAAAAAAAAAAAAAAAAAAAAAAAAAAATTCAACAATTCATTTAGTTATTCTCATATTAACTGTTACTTTAGAGTCGGCATTTAGAGTTGAAGCTCGATTCTTAGATTCATTTCGTAACTTATTAGCCCCAACAACAGTTGAAGCTCTTATCTGCACACAAAACTAGTTGATGGCTCCCTCCAATAATTATGACTCCCAAGATGTAATGAAATATGCTAAAAGCTACAAGTTAGAAACCAGTAAGATTCATATTTGAAAAATATTTTCTTATATTCCTTTCAATTAATTATATGTTTAACAAAATAATTTTTTTTTTCATGTACAAATAACTTTAAAGAATATTTTGAATGAG
>NW_023356255.1:0-264 GCF_001411555.2 Juglans regia
TATATAAATAATAAATAAAATATAAAATCTCTATTATATATAAATAAAAAATAAAATCATTATAATATATAAATAAAAATAAAATCACTATTATATATAAATAAAAAATAAAATCGTTATAATATTTATCTCTATTATATATAAATAAAAAATAAAAACACTAAAATATATAAATAAAAATAAAATCACTATTATATATAAATAAAAAATAAAATACTATAATATTTATCACTATTATATATAAATTAAAAATAAAATCACTAT
>NW_023356256.1:0-206 GCF_001411555.2 Juglans regia
ACTAGCAAAACTTTAGTTACAACTGCTTTTAAAATGTTCTTATTGAATTAGTTAAAAGTTAAATCTAATTAAAATTTAATTATTAGGTTATAAAATTTCTCACATTAAATTAGTTATATTCTAAATATCACATTGAATTAACTATATTTTAAATATTTAGAATATAACTACAGTAAAGTCTAAACTAATTTCTAAATTTAGAATAT
>NW_023356257.1:0-600 GCF_001411555.2 Juglans regia
GTTAATGGGCCTAACTCATCTCATAAAACCGGTTCTACAAGTATTGCTCATTGCTTATAAACATATCCAAGACTTTGTCTACAGTCAATGTGAGATTACTCCTCAACACCCTTCTTCACGTGCAGGCCAGTATTTTTTCTGGTCCTTGTCACGGGATAAGTAGTGTGGACCCCCATTTGTTCTGTGACAGACTCTGATACCATGTAGAAACACTTATTTCTCCCCATAGGTGTTTCTACATGGTATTAGAGTAAATTAACCTATAACTAATGATGAGCTCCTGCGACCTACCCACAATGATGGTACCGGAAAAACCGGCCCACACGTGGGGCGTGTTGAGAAGTCCCACACTGCTTAGGAACAAACTCATCATAGATTTTATAAGGAATTACCCCACTCCTCCTATTAGGTCTTTTATGGGGAGAAATAGGTGTTTCTACATAGTATCAGAGCCTGCCACAGGACGAATGATGGCCCACACTACTTACCCCGTGACAAAGACCAGAAAAAATACTGGCCTGCATATGATGGAGGTTGTTGAGGAACGGTTCTACAAGAGATGATTGCTCATTGCTTATAAATATATCAAATACCTTGTCT
>NW_023356258.1:0-877 GCF_001411555.2 Juglans regia
CTTATTAATTTTTTTTCCTTATTTTGTAAATTCTGGCTCTTTTTCTGCCTTTGCTCTGGTACCAATTAAATCTTATCCATCGTCGGACCTAAACGTTAAGGTTACAATCTAATTCAAACAAATATCGCCAAAAGTAGAATGACGTACAATTCACTACTTTTCTACTAATTAATTTGTTGCTTTGTAACTCTGTCTCTTGTAATAATTAATCTGAAGGCTCTGTTTTGGAAAAACTAAACAACCCAACCAAAATTTCCAGGCCCAGTTCCTAGAGATCACTCTCAATTTATTTCATGACAAACAATATTATTGACTGTGAGGCTCGCAAGCATGCACTTGGTCTCAAAGAATATTCCAGTGCTGAACTTACTGATATTATCCTGTGGGGAGTCCTTTATGAGAAAATAATATTGGAATCATTATTTTTGTCTTGTTACCGAATACCCATTAAAAATCAACAAGCATGGGTGGTCCTTTTCTCTCTTTTCTTTTTTAGTTTTTGTAAATGCAAGTTTTTGGCTGGAATAGGTGACTAGATGGATATAGATTGTTAAGTTAGTTGGATGAATGTAAATTATTTTATCTTAAAAATATCTATACAACCTCTTACTATTTACACAAGCTCCACACACCAATTTTTTTTTAATTTTAATTTTTTTTTCTTTTATCAAATATTTAATATATGAATAATGATTAGAAAAATTAAATTAGTTAAAAAAAATAAATTCAAAAAAATATTAAAAAATTTTAAATTTTAAAAAAGTATAGTGTGTGAAGGTTGGATAGATTGTATAACATTTCTCTTTTATCTTTATTTATAAAAATTTTAATTATATCAAAAAGTTATTAGATAATGTTTTAGATAAGTCAAAAGTGT
>NW_023356259.1:0-51760 GCF_001411555.2 Juglans regia
GAGTTGATGGACGGTGGTGGAAAGGTGAGAAACCCATGGGATTCATGCATGGCCTAGGGAGGAGCGATAGCGGCTGGGTCAAAGGGAGGAGGAAGGGGGTGGTCAAGGGAGACTTGTGGTGGTGCTCGGTGGCCTGGCTTGCCGCTTACGGCGGCTCTAGGAGCTACGCACTGTGAAGCCATGAGTGAGGGGCTAGATTCAATGGTGGGAGCTCCCTGGTGTGAGAGGACACTGATGGTGGTGGCAGTGAGGCCGAGCAGCCCACGACGGTGCCCAGCTGGGCTGAGGTAGAATCGGGTGAGAGGGAGGCATACGCGTGAAGGAGAGGGAGAAGAGAGAGAGGAAAGGGAAAAGTGAGGGAGAAAGAGAGGAGGCTTGGGTATTTAATCTAGGCCTTTCATCTTGGGATCCTCAAAACGATCTAACGATAAGAGATTAAACACCAATTTAAAATGCATAAACATTAACTTAACGAAAAGCACTGAGAGAAATTAAGATAGAATATTATTTAAACTAAACTTTATTTTATAAAATAATATTCATTCATCAATAATAAAATGATGAAGTCTTATTTAGTATATTTAAGAGAATAAAACTATTTAATTGATTAGAGTTTTCAACATAATTTAAATTTCATAATATTTTAAATAGCTGAAATCATTTTAATACATGATATTAAAATGATTTTCGACAATTATAATATTTTTGGAGCTATTCAAAAATATTATAATTTTCTTATTTAAAATCAAGTTTAGTTCAATAACACTGAAAATATCCCCATATAAATATTTTCAATGCATTTAAAACACTGGGCGTACTTTAGAAATCACATAATATCTTTAGAAACATGCCACTGAGGTTCGGCATGCATAACGAGGCTCGCAGTCGCTAGAGAGAAGGGCAAACTATTGCATAATTTCCGTCTTCAGAATTTGCTTGTATCAGAAAGAGGGAGCAGGGTATTACAATATATTTATGTGAAGAAGGATCAGACGCAAGTTTTGATGTCTTGGAATGATGGACAACAAATAGTCTTAAGTTTTGAACTTTGTCAAATTGGCCCGAGATATATTGGCTACACCAATTACCATAGCTCAGAATCAACCTTCAACGCATGAGGCAGAGTCATTGATCCTTATCGAGCTTCATTGTCAACTGAAACTGTCTAGATGTTGTTATGTGGGTCTAATTGGGTCAGAGCATTATATGGGCTTAAAAGATCATCAACAAATTCTGTAAGTGTAATCCTATTTATTTAAACTGTCTATTGCTATTTTACTATTTATTTATAAAAATACTAAATACTGTTTTTTCTTCTCAATAGAATGATGTTCCATTAGAAACTCATATTCTTTTACCACAGCCATAGGCCCATATAGACTCAAATTCTGTTTTTTTGTCATGTTTAGTCTATGGGGCATTTGGGAAGTTTTCTAGTTTTATCTGGTATGTATTGTTTAATCTATCTGATTTGCTATCTGATATTTGGATAGTTTACTTTATAATATTTGGATAGTTTGGTTGTTCTATTTGATTTTGTTTGGGATGATATGAGTCATGACAGTTCAAGTAATTTCTATGTTCTAACTCCTCAACATCCAGATTTCCTAAATTTCTTTAAATGACAAATTAAATTTGCATTGCAAATATCCCTTGACAATATTACTAAGTTAAAAGTATTTCAGTAATTTTGCAATGGAATAAAAATGATATTAATGTCTTTTACTATATCAGTGTGTGCAGGTTGTCATAGTGATTTTGTTCAAGTTTAGCAAATTGCTGACTTCTGTCATGGTCAACTCAGATTTTGTATAAGTTTGGCAACTTCTTGTCATCGTGATTTTGCTGAAGTTTGGTAACTGTAGTCTGCAGTTGTCTAGCTAATTTTGTTTCACTTTGATAACTTACTATGAACTTGTTTGGTAACTGCAGTTGTCTGGCTAAGTTTTTGTTTGGTAACTTGTTGTGAACTTGTTACTGAACTTGTAACTTATTTGGTAAATTATTTGATAACTGCACGTGGTATGAAAGTATGCCTATTGAGTATTACATATTGATGTCTGCTGGTTGGCATATTTGATTGTTCTTGTAGGCCTATGGCTGGTAACTACTAACTGCATTTTGTATTAGTCTATGCCTATTGAAGTTGTCAACTTGTCTACCTTACTGGTTGTTATCTCATGTCTGGCTTATATGAGTCTTGCCTATTGCTGGGCCATTGTTTTGGATTTGTTTTGTGGTAACTACATTTGGTAACTTGGCTGAATTCCTAATGCACATCTTGTGATATCCCATATGATATGGATAAGGGTAGGTGGTGTATGGGATCCCACATTGCTTGGGAAGGAGAAGTTCTTGCTCTTTATATGGTTCCAATGGGGCTCCAATTGTATCATTGACTAGTCCTTTTAGAGTATCGGCCATGTGGTTTGGGCCTTCCATTAAGGCGTTACAAATGGTATCAGAGCCTATCCCAACCAGAACTGTGGAACTGTGTGGGTTGTCCAGATTGTTATTTAGTTGTTAGAGTTGGATTAAACTTGTTGAATTATGGTCTAGAAATTTGGGTCTTAAGTTGTCTGAGACCAATTTTGTGTTGTTGGACTTTAATATTTAGTTTATATTATTTTTATGAATAGGTGACGAGACGGATAGAGACCGTATTCAAGTCATAGATAATGTGCTGCAGGAGTCAGGTAAGCGGGGTTTCTATGCTAGTCCTTACACGAATTATTTGAGACTGAGGTTGATTTTCTGAAAACTTTGCATATTTTTGTGGTGAAATGAGAACTTGGGAAAAACAAAACCAACCTCGGTCGTTTATTTGCATACTTATGAAATCTGTACGAAAAAGAGAAAAATATGTTCTGACATGCATTGTGTAGACATGAGCTAAATTCTGTCATGTGGTTTCTGAAATCTGAAAAATGAGTGATATTGAGAATATGAAAAGTTGTGCATTTATTTGAAAAGATATTCTGGCTTTTGTATTCAGTGTGTGTAAACTGTCTGATTCTGTTTTGATACTCTGTATTATTTTGATATAACATCTGAAAACCTTTGGCATGGTGTACTGGTTTTCGTATCTGACTCTGTCTCTGCTTTGCTCTGCTTTGCTCTGTTATGCTCTGCTCTGTTTGGGTTGGTACCAACTTCTCTATCTCTGAGTGCACCCACTTTGGAAACAAAGTGGTTTTATTGTGGTCTTTCCTGTGTGCACACTCGGGGCTCCGAGAAGAATAAAGGAAAGATTTCACCTCTGTCTCTGCCTGGTTTGGCCACCGGGGTTAGCACAACCCTACCACGGGGGTGAAACATGGTCTCTGCTCTGTTTGATGCTCTGTTTGGATCTGATGATGATACTCAGTTTATGTTATGCCAAAGTATTATGGGTTTTACTTGTCTTAAAACCATCGCTCTGTTACTTTTGAAAGTATGTTATGTTCTGCATGATAACTCTGGAAAATATTTTGTTCTGCATGCTATACTTTGTAAATGCTCATGTTTGCACGCTAGCATATGACTTCTGCTTACTGAGTTGTTGATAACTCATCCCCTATCTTCATAATATTTTTCAGATGAGGTGGAGAGTCCAACTGAGGACCTGGATTAGATTGGTGAACATGATTATGCTGGGAGAGGATGTTAGAAGAAGGAATTCTAATGTCCTTTAGTTTTAATGTCTTTTAGATTTAATTATATATTGGGCTTGGGTTTGGTAAGACTTTTGAAGTTATTAGTTTGGCTTGTTGCGACTACCGGGAGATTTTGGACTCCTTAGTTTATTTTCGCTGCAGTAATGACTTTGTAGAGTTTCAATGTGGTTATTTAGAGTACTTGAGATTGAGTTTTTGCTAATAAAGTTTTGGAGTTTTATTTTAGTTGTGTTGGGAAACATGATCTGAAGTGACAGGTAGTAATTCTCCAGGCCAGCCGGGTTTGGGGCGTTACATTTGGTATCAGAGCCAGGTTTGAATTCTGCATACTATAAACCTTGGAGGTTTAGTTTTCTGTGAGTTCATAGGATGTAAAGATTTCAGTGTAGGAACTTGAGGAATTTAAGAATGATCATGTGGATACTTAAGTTTGAGATTCTAAAAACGTTATGATTGATTTTGTTGGGATTTGAGGATTTAGATTTTGCAAATTCTAAGAAATGATTTTTTTATAACATATCAGGTTTTAGATCTGGTAAGCTTATTCGGTTGGATGCAGGACATGACTTGGAAATGATCTAATGTTTAACTTTTGAAGTTGACCAAAGTTTGACCGAAGGGTAGGTTTGAGGTTCTGCAGACTAAAAACATTTGAGTTTTGGTGAAAAAGGGTAGGTTAACAGGCGCCTCACTTGGGAAAGGGAGGGCACTGGTTTGAGTCTTCAGAAGTGCCTTTGGACGACACTACACACTACTCTCTCTCCGTTCACAACTCCACAACAGGAAAAAAAATATCTCAACACTTCTAGATGTTAAAAGGCCCCAACAAACCCTTCTAAACATTTCCAAAACACCAAACCAATAATCCAAAAAAATATCATCACCTTCTAAAAATCACCAATATTCGTCATGACCAACGTCAAACTCAAAACACCAATATTTAAATCCAAATCAGCCAACAAATTTAATAGCATAAACCAATCTCACACAAACAACTCCATCATCCAATCCAACCGATCCCCTTACTCCTCGGACTCAGTCCGGCACAACCAATAAATTCACAGTAAATATGAATTAGCGTAGAAATACATTTAAATCTCAAAAGTTCTTTGGGAAAAATACTTACAATGCTATAATATAATTTTTGAAAGATCACGGAGGTGCTAGAAGCGGCAACGTAGCAACAAAACAGTACCAAATGCACTGTGGCCATCGGTCTCAAAAACCCACTTTTGAACGGGTGTAAAGGAAGATCTAAGATTGATAGGGTGGGGGTTAGGGATGTCGGTGAAGCTAGTGGTGGTGGTGGTTGGCCGTGGGTGGCGGCGCAATAGGCGGTTGAAGTGCAAAAACACCCAAAACGGAAATATTGATGGTGGGGCTTCACCGGTGACAGATCGGAGGTGGGGTTGGGTCTAATGGGTTGCTAGGAGGTCAAGGATGATGTGGTGAAGAGATGGTGGCCGGAGATGGCGCGACGGCGGCGCAAGGAATGCCGCGGTTTCAAAGGGCTCGTGGTGGCTAACGGCGGCCCGGCTGGGGCTGGAAATGGAGGGGTGGCATCGTCGGCAGCTGGGGAAGCTGGGGAGCTGGGCGGTGTCGACCACCGCCGGTGTACGACGGCACTGGGGGCGAAGGAAGAATCGGACGGAGAGAGGGAGGGGCTGGCATCGCACGCGGGAGGGAACTAGAAGAAGAAAAAAAGAAAAGAAAGAAAAGAAAGGAAGAAAAGAAAAAGTAAGGAAAAAGAAAAGAGGAAAAAAAAAATTTAGGGAAAGAAATGAGGTCCAATCCTCACATCTTGGGTCACAAAAATGATCCAATGGAAACAATTTTAAAACAGCAAGTGAAATAAAATAATTCAAACACAGTGATTAAAATGAAAATAAATAATTAAACCCAATAATAAGCTAATTTGATATGAAAAAAAATTTAAATGTATTACAATAATCAATTATAAGATAGCACTTCAGAATAATTTTCACAAAAATTAAAAACATAAAAATAAACCCATTAAAAATCCAATCAATTTTAAAATAAGAGAAATAAAATTTTAAATTAATAACAAATAATCTTTCAATTAAAAATATACTAAAATACGGGGTGTTACATCCTTCCCCCCTTAAAAAAAAATTTCGTCCTAAAAATTTGTATGGTCAAACATGACGCTAAAGCAGGATAGAAGATACAACCCAAAACACGCTCGAAAGGATCATACCGTCAACAATTCCCAACAAGCATGAGTAATGTTCTCTCAAGTCTATTTCCATAAACAATTCCATCATACTCGTATTAGTCTCCCAATGACACATCACGTCTATTACTCCTAAGGCAGCCATGTAATCCAAAATCTCTATTTCCGCAAAAACATTAATAGAACACTAAAAAAATACCCAAAGATTATTATTATTTTTGTAACACGAACTATGCTAACCTCAATCGACTCCTATGTTAAAACTCACAAACCTTCATTGAATTCTACAAGTTGGGAACCTATTAGTCACTTCCAAAGTTAACCATCGATAAACATTTCCATCATCCAAACCTATTCCCTCAAAATCAACAAGAATTATATCCTAATTTCGCACCACCAAAAGTTTAATCTCTACTTACAAGTATCTTTATCAAATTCTCAAATCACCATTAATTCCTTAAGATTAACACAAGGTTTGAATCCTTAATTACTTCGCAACAAAACACCATCAAGTACAAGGTAGTCCAACACCTACTAACCAGAAACTCTTAGAACATTTTGGTAGAAGAAAATTCTTGATCTCCCAAAACCATGAAATATTACACACTTTCCTCAAACTCACCAAGAATTCATTCTTGAATTTGCACCAACTATTGTCCTTAAATCTGATATGGATCTAATCCCAAAACCTGCCACTAAAACCTCGTATTAATAACAATCATTATCCAAACTAGACCAACACCTTCAATTCTCAAAGAAATAATCCCCTTGAAAATCCCTATATCAATAACTCAACTTCGATCAACCCCATTAATGGTCACAGATTAATCAGTCTCCAAAATAAATCAAGCTAACACACCAAGCCTGCAGAATTAAAATTCCAATCTCATTATAAATCAGTCCTTCAAATTGCAATTCTAAAACTTTAAATTATATAATAATCAATTTCCGAAATCTGTAAGATTGATGAACGTATATCCAATAATAAAACAATCGACTCCCGAAACTTTTAAAATCTAAAACATTAAATGATAACAATCATTTCTTAAAGTCTGCAAAACCTTAAACTTTTGGTGAAATTTCTGTAAATCTATCCTTAAAGTTTGTTGAACTTACAATCTTCTATTCTAAAGCCTCGTGGCATACAATCATGAAATCGAAAACCTCAAATATCTTACTCCCTAAATAGATCACCCAGACTATGCCGTTCATTTCAACCCTTGATATTACAAAAGCACACCAAGTCGATAAAAGTTCAAGCTTACTCTGCTAAACATAATAATAGCGTTCTCAGTCGTACCATCTTCCTACCATAACTTAATCCTTAACCCGCTTTTCAGCTTTGAACGAAACGAACAAAATAAAATAAACTTAATAAATAAAATAACATAATTTCAATTCAATTAAAATAAAATCAAACAAAACCAAATAAATTCAATTTAAATAAAAACAAAAATTTCCACTTAAACCTTTAAACTTTTCTGGTACTGCACACATGGTCTTTCCCATTCTTAGGCATATCTTTAACCAACTCATATAGTTCTCCTATCATCTAATATTGTAAACCCAACATCGCTCTAAACTCCAGTACATCTTTAGAATCTAAACCTTAAATCTTAAAAATATTATCTCTTATAGTCCACAAAGTAAGCTTGTCGAATCTAAACTCTCTAAGCTCAAAATCTCGAAACTCAATCATAAGGTCTGCAAAATTTAAAACCATAAATATTCACAAAATCAGCTCTTATTCTATACAAATCTAAACCTCAAATCTGAAGTTTCTTCCTAAACCCACGGATATCCAAAACTCAAATGTTTTAAATCTGTAGAACCTCAAACCTATCCATCGGTCAAACTTAGGTCAACTTCAAAAGTTAAACCTTAAATCATTTCCAAGTCATGTCCTGCATCTTACAGAATAAGCTTACCAGATCTAAAACCTGATATGTTATAAAAAAATCATTTCCTAGAATTTGCAAAATCTAAATCTTCGAATCCCATCAAAATCAATCATAACGTTTTTTGAATCTCAAACTTAAATATCCACATGATCATCCTTAAATTCCTCAAGTTCCTACACCGAAATCTTTACATCCTATGAACCCACAGAAATCTAAACCTCCAAGGTTTATAGTATGCAGAATTCAAACCTGGCTCTGATACCAAATGTAACGCCCCAAACCCGGTTGGTCTGGAGACTTACTACCTGTCTCTTAAGAACTTATTTCTCAACACAACTAAAATAAAACTCAAATCTTTAATAACAAAACTCAATATCAAGTGTTCTAAATAACCACATTGAAAACTCCACAAAGTCATTGCTGCAGCTAAAATAAACTAAGGAGTCCGAAATCTCCCGGTAGTCATAATAACCCAACCAATAATTTCATAAATCTTACTGAAACCCAAGAAATAAATAAAACTCAAAGACATTATAACTAAGAACATCAGAATCAGAAGTCCTTCTAACAACATCTCCTCAGCTTAAACACGTTCACCAATCTAATCCAGGTCCTCATTTAGACTCTCCACATCATCTGAAAAATATTATAATGATAGGGGGTGAGTTATCAACAACTCAGTAAGCAGAAGTCATATGCTAGCGTGCAAACATGAGCATTTACAAAGTATAGTATGCAGAACAAAATATTTTCCAGAGTTATCATGCAGAACATAACATACTTTCAAAAGTAACAAAGCGATGGTTTTAAGATAAGTAAAACCCATAATACTTTGGCATAACATAAACTGAGTATCATCATCAGATCCAAACAGAGCATCAAACAGAGTAGAGACCATGTTTCACCCCCGTGGTAGGGTTGTGCTAACCCCAGTGGCCAAACCAGGAAGAGACAGAGGTGAAATCTTTCCTTTATTCTTCTCGGAGTCCCGAGTGTGCACATAGGAAAGACCACTATAAAACCACTTTGTTTCCAAAGTGGGTGCACTCAGAGATAGAGAAGTTGGTACCAACCCAAACAGAGCAGAGCAAAGCAGAGATAGAGTCAGATACGAAAACCAGTATACCATGCCAAAGGTTTTCAGATGTTATATCAAAATAATACAGAGTATCAAAACAGAATCAGACAGTTTACACACACTGAACACAAAAGCCAGAACATCTTTTCAAATAAATGCACAACTTTTCATATTCTCAATATCGCTCATTTTTTTAGATTTCAGAAACCACATGACAGAATTTAGCTCATGTCTACACAATGCATGTCAGAACATATTTTTCTCTTTTTCGTACAGATTTCATGAGTATGCAAATAAATGACCGAGGTTGGTTTTATTTTTCCCAAGTTCTCATTTCACCACAAAAATATGCAAAGTTTTCAGAAAAATCAACCTCAGTCTCAAATAATATAAACTAAATATTAAAGTCCAACAACACAAAATTGGTCTTAGACAACTTAAGACCCAATTTCTAGACCATAATTTAGCAAGTTTAATCCAACTCAAACAACCAAATAACAATCTGGACAGCCCACACTTCGACCCAAAAATATTCTATACCAATCTCAGTATTGTCCAATACAAGCATCAAAACCAATGTCAACTCCGATTATCACTAACTCACACTTATTTCAGCAGCTCATACTCCCAAGCAATCGTCAACAATTTAACCAGGACGACACTACACACTACTCCCTCTCCGTTCACAACTCCACAACAGGAAAAAAAATATCTCAACACTTCTAGATGTTAAAAGGCCCCAACAAACCCTTCTAAACATTTCCAAAACACCAAACCAATAATCCAAAAAAATATCATCACCTCCTAAAAATCACCAATATTCGTCATGACCAACGTCAAACTCAAAACACCAATATTTAAACCCGAATCAGCCAACAAATTTAATAGCATAAACCAATCTCACACAAACAACTCCATCATCCAATCCAACCGATCCCCTTACTCCTCGGACTTAGTCCGGCACAACCAATAAATTCACAGTAAATATGAATTAGCGTAGAAATACATTTAAATCTCAAAAGTTTTTTGGGAAAAATACTTACAATGCTATAATATAATTTTTGAAAGATCACGGAGGTGCTAGAAGAGGCAACGTAGCAACAAAACAGTACCAAATGCAAGATGGTCGTGGGTCTCAAAAACTCACTTTTGAACGGGTGTAAAGGAAGATCCGAGATTGATAGGGTGGAGGTTAGGGATGTCGGTGAAGCTAGTGGTGGTGGTGGTTGGCCGTGGGTGGTGGCGCAATAGGCGGTTGAAGTGCAAAAACACCCAAAACGGAAATATTGATGGTGGGGCTTCACCGGTGACAGATCGAAGGTGGGGTTGGGTCCAATGGGTTGCTAGGAGGTCAAGAATGATGTGGTGAAGAGATGGTGGCCGGAGATGGCGCGACGACGGCGCAAGGAATGCTGCGGTTTCAAAGGGCTCGTGGTGGCTAATGGCGGCGCGGCTGGGGCTGGAAATGGAGGGGTGGCATCGTTGGCGGCTGGGGAAGCTGGGGAGCCAGGCGGTGTCGACCACCACCGGTGCACGACGGCACTGGGGGCGAAGGAAGAATCGGACGGAGAGAGGGAGGGGCTGGCGTTGCACGCGGGAGGAACCAGAAGAAGAAAAAAAGAAAAGAAAGAAAAGAAAGGAAGAAAAGAAAAAGTAAGGAAAAAGAAAAGAGGAAAAAGAAAATGTAGTGAAAGAAATGAGGTCCAATCCTCACATCTTGGGTCACAAAAATGATCCAATAGAAATGATTTCAAAACAGCAAGTGAAATAAAATAATTCAAACGCAGTGATTAAAATGAAAATAAATAATTAAACCCAATAATAAGCTAATTTAATATGAAAAAAAATTTAAATGTATTACAATAATCAATTATAAGAAAGCACTTCAGAATAATTTTCACAAAAATTAAAAACATAAAAATAAACCCACTAAAAATCCAACCAATTTTAAAATAAGAGAAATAAAATTTAAATTAATAACAAATAAAATTTCAATTAAAAATATACTAAAATACGGGGTGTTACAATTTTTCTTTAGTTCTTTGTTCTTTCTACTATTCTTTTAATTTGTCTCTCTGTGGAATCGACACCCCAAAGCTGTACTACAACTACCGCGTTATTCTTTGGGCGTAATAAAGAAGCATTTGTTGGAAATCAACCATTTGCTATTGTGGTCGATCTCTTCCCCCCTATTTCTCCTGTATTGTTAAAATCTCATTGAAGTCCCCAAACACAAGCCAAGCCTCCTCAGGGTACCTCTTCAAACTTCTTAACAGATTCCAAGTTTCCATTCTTCTTGCAGTGTCAGGTTGACCATATAGACCTGTCAAGTACTAGGTTCGTGACATTTCCGTTACAACAACATCAATATGTGATGCTGAGTAACTCAGAATGGACAATGGCACATCTTGCTTCCATAACATTGCAAGGCCCCCACTTCTACCAGCAGCATCAACAGTTAAGCAACAATTAAACTTAAAATCTAACTCTCCAGAATTCCATTTTTGCAGCATTAAGTTTTGTTTCTTTCAAAAAAAAAAAAACATCATGATCTTCTCTTCTGATTAAATCAGCAAGAGTATGAATACCACAAGGGTCCCCAAGCCCTCGTATATTCCAACTAAGGATCTTCATTGAGCTTGGTGGGGCTGTGTTCTAGCCACCACCGCATCCTGTGAAATGGAACCCTCACTCCCATTATGGCATTTAGCATTACTTTTAAGTCTCTTAGGATTTCCAGCAATCTCCAAAACATCCTCAGAACCATGATGCCTCTTTGACCTCCCATAGGCACTTTTAGAAGGAGAATGGTGCGCCTGAGACCTTAAAATTCTCCTCCATTTACGAGTCAATCTAGAAGAAGAAAACAACTCTACCTTTGCATTCAAAACTTCCTTCCCGCCAGAATTATTGCCAATAGTAGCCTCCACTATTGAATTGTCACAAATACCCTTCTGTTGAGAGTCAAATTCAAGGCCCTTATCTTCCGCAGCAGTTACAAGTTTCATCTTATCGTGATGTTGATCAGTTGCCATGCTACTCTCCATCTTACCACATCAATTACAAGTCCCACCTTATCATTTGAGCACTTATCAGATAACCATCAGCCAGTAGTTATCTCTTCATTGTGTATCTCTTGTAACGAGATCTGTCAATTATCACAATCTTGGCAGTTATCTGAACTTTGCGCCACAACACCCTCCTCTCCAACGTTATCCTTAGAACCTGTTACTTTCCGATCACCCAAAGATTCTTCAGAAGACTGGTCTGTCACATGATCTATCAGAGCACTACTTCCTTCTTGGTATATTTGCCTACTGTGAATAGGTCCTCTATAATCACCAAGGTTCCCTGCACGTAACCAGGGACCATATGGAAAATCAGAGACTGAAAACCTTTCCATCAATGGCCTCCACTGATTACACTCCTTATGACTATGACCAAGCGTACCACATACGTAGGGCAAATTTGGAAGCCGTTCATATGAGAAATGAACCTAGACGGGATTAGATGAGCCCACACAAACCTTTTTACCATGTAGCAATGGCTTAGTAACATCCAACTTAACTCTGATACGTAGGTACTCCCCCCAAGCCAGTGCATCCTTCTTCAAGTCAACCTCCACCACCCTACCAACTTCCTTCCTTACTATGTGTCCCATCTTCCTATTCCTAGCCATAATCGGGAGATCATGGATGCTAACCTAAAAGAGCGCCTCAGGGAAGGTAACCTGATGTACCTGTTGTAGCCCATCAACCTCGTTTGTGAGAACTAAGTGCTTATCGAAAGCTCAAGGTCCTTCTCTGAACACACATTCTATATCCCATGGACTATCAAATTCCGCAATAAATCGGTTAGCACTTACATCCCGAATTGAAATTGACTTAGCAAGACGCCATAGACGCTTCATAGTACTCTTAAACGCCTCCTTGTTAAATTGTTTGTTAGTAAATAGTTTAAACAACAAACATTTTTCACTTCTACCTAGCGCACCATGAAGGGACTCTTCATCCGCTATGACAACATCCTCTTCCTGTTCAGTCAGGGACAATTTTTCACACATCTTCTCAAGATTTACCTCCATAGCTTCCACACACTACTACACAGTAATAGCCTAAGATTCAGTCCCGCACAGAGCAGGTAGGGAACCTCTACTCAGGGGAGCTCTATTAATTCTCGTTAAGATTTAATAGAGCTACAATATGGAATAAAAATAAAGATTCACTAATATTACTACATTTAATTATACCGTTTGAAAGCCTAAAATAATGTTCGAATGGTATGCAAACTTGTTTGGCTCGTATAGTTCGAACGTATAAAAGAACGGTCGAACGGGGTACTATTCGAACATCTAAAACAACGATTGAATAGTTAATAAATAAACATATTTGGTTTGTACCGTTCGAATACCCTACCTAGTGTTTAAACGGTATGCGAATGAAACTCAGCGACGACGTTGAGTTGACTCAGCCATTGAAGTCCATAGAATCATTCGATTCCA
Organism: Juglans regia; assembly: GCF_001411555.2. Lineage (NCBI taxonomy): Eukaryota > Viridiplantae > Streptophyta > Magnoliopsida > Fagales > Juglandaceae > Juglans > Juglans regia. Next base: position 13,331 of record NW_023356259.1, read on the forward strand.
TGGATTTTTCAAAAAAGTAATACAAAGAGACTTAAATAAACCTTCCTAAAATGGATTTAAGCCAATCTGCGGTGAGTATTGATAGATAAATTGCTTTATCCTAATTTAAACAAATAATCCAACAAAAACCTAAATTTAAACGGTAAAATGGTAAGAAAAATAATATACCAGTGCTTAGAGGAAGAGGCTTCGACTGGGTACTATTCACGATGGCGATGATGGCTTTAAATGGCGGAGATGGACGTTTATGTTGGAGAAAACGAAGTTTTGTGAGTGTTTGGCATCCGTGAAAATGACTGTCCGCGATAGCTTCTATATGCAAGACCGTTCGAACAGTTAGTTAATACGTTTGAATGGTTTACTTCAATACATTTAAATACTATACTATATCATTTAATATATTATAATAATTTATTATATAGTAAATATTATATATTATAATATATGTTATTATATATATAATTGTAACACCCCGTTCCCGTAGGATAGATATGTTATTAGCATTTATAACTTAGTGCCCGGTAAAGAGATTCATATCCAAAAATACTTCATTTATTGAAATTCATCAAAACGTTAAAACTAGATTGAACATGATTGTTTTAACAACTAAACGTAAAATAAAAGAACACAAACTAATCCTATGAATGACATAAAAAGGAATCTAATTCTTGTGTGAATATCACTTATTCATTCCTAAGTCTTTGTACTAGATCTATTTCTGGCCATCCAACTCTGCATCATCATAGACATCATCTGCGAGAATTAGACATAGAAGAAAACAAGAAGACAAACAAACAAAATGAGTCGAATACTCAGTAAGTAGCACATCATACCGTAAAATATAATTTTTGTAACATACATTTCATTTCTATGAGACTCTTCAAAACATACCTACAACTTCATAGATTACAATCAAACACGTAACATGACTTTCTGAAAGATTTTACATACGTATATCATTATAGACTCACATAGCAGATGTTTTAATCATTGACCAAAAGCGGAAGCATACATAATCGTGGCAAACATGTAATCGTGAATGCATAATATCTTATTTGTCTTGTCTTATCATGGAGTGAAACACGCTTGGGTCCGTGTTTCACCTAACTTGCATAACATGGAGTGAAACACGCTTGGGTCCGTGTTTCACTTAACTTGCATAACATGATGTGAAACACGCTTGGGTCCGTGTTTCACCTAACTTGACTTATGGTTAACCACGCTTGAGTCCGTGGCACCGTAATATTTCTTAACTTCCTTAATGCATGAAAATTTATTAGGTTTTCATGAATATTTCTAACATAGCATATTCTTGTACATGGCATAGCATAACATGGCATAATATGTCATATTCTTGTACATATCATAGCATGGTATGTCATATTCTTGAACATGGTATAGCATGACATAGCATAACATGACACTTCCTTATACATGGCATAACATAACATGGTACTTTCTTATACATGGCATAACATAATATGATCTGAATATTTTATGACATTTCATGGCATACATAATCTAAGTACTACATGAACATGGCTCGCATAATATGGCTATTCTATTACATGGCATACTTACTTGAATTACTACATGAATATCTCATTGCTTTCATACGATTTTTAGTAACATTCAATTAATCAAACAAATTTATTCATTCAAGCATAATCTCATATTCCCTCAAGATCATGAAAGGAATCTAACATTGGCTTGTCTCTTAGCGTAGCGTAGATAACCATCATAAGCACATCATATTTTCATATATGACAATAATATTCACAATACGCATACATTTATATGATCATACTATTTACTACCTCAAGACATATCTAATAAAACAATAACAATAACAATAACAAAAACAATAATAATAATAATAATAATAATAATAATAATAATAAATCACACTTTTGGACTCGGGGTGTTACAATAATATACTATAAGTTATATGATGTAGTATAATATAGTATATAATATATTATATACTAGTATATATTATATAACATATATAAATATTTTGGTGAACATATATATAAATATATAATTAGTATATATTAATGGCATATTAATATCTAGTGTCTTCCATATCTTAAACAGAGTAATATTGAGGTATTTAATCCACTTCTAGTGAGTGGTTTTATAACTACTTGTATTAATCCAATATGTATGAAAGAATGTTTATATTCTTTGTGATATTTAATAGCTTCATTTGTTAATAGTTGTAACAATTCATAATCATTATTTAAAGTAATGGCTTTTTCTACAATTTTTATAGTATAATTTGTAAGAAATAATACTTTAGAAGAAAAAGTAGAATGTTTGTATATTTGGTTTTTTGGAACATTAAGAATTGTCGAATCTTGTAGATTTCTTTCTATATCTATTATACTGTAATTTTTGTTGTTGATGTTATCAGGTTCTACGAGGATACTATAATTTTCATGATTCATTATAAGGAATGGTAGAATCAAGCTTATTCCAATGTCCAGTTTATTTTAATTGTTATCCCAATTATTCTCTTTCATTATTTGATGCTAATATCTTACATGTTTTAATACTAAATATTAAAACAAACGGTTATCAAATAATGAAAAAATCACATCCTTTAACAGTAGTATATAGGATCCATTATAAACTTACGAAAATCAACGCTATGAGCATAATAATAATCCATCATAAAATATGTCATTCAATGTTAAATAGCAAAATAAAATAGCAAGATGACAATAAAATATAATAATATAACAATATAATCACCAATGACTCTGATACCAAAGGGGTAAATCCCAGGTAATAAATAAGTAATAATAGTTTAATGATAATAATAGGCGGTATAACCAGCCATATGCATGAAAGCATATAGAGCAGGCGGTATAACCGACCATATGCATGAGGAAGTCAATAATATAGAAAATATATACAAAATCAACTTCTTCATTAAAGACATAATACTTACAAGGAGACTAATTCTTAGAAGAGTTGAGACTAATTCTTAGAAGAGTTGAAAGCAGAAGACATGAAAAAATGAAGATTTACAAATGATGGATTTCATGGAGAACAAATAAAGGGGTTTCTTTTACTTCTTTAATTCATTGGTTAGTAGTCCTGTTTATGGTAGACAATTGATTTGATTTATATAACTCAAACCATGTAAAGAAATGTATATTAATATGTATTTTCTCTAAATACTCATAATATGTTTATTGAATATAATCTCATTTGAGATATTTTTTGTTAATCTTAAATAACTTATAGTATATTATATATAATAATATATATAGTGTATTATGTATAAAATAACATATATTATAATATATAATATTTAACGGTATATTAATATCTATATAGTACTATATATTATAGTACTACTTATATGATATATATAGTTAATAATATATATTGTATTATACTTTATTATACTATAATAAATATGATATTATAGTCTAATATCAATGATACTATATATATGTTATATATAGTCTAATATATTAACGTAATATATTTTAGTTATAGTCCAATTAGATGGCACTATATATGCTAGTACTATAGATGAGACAATATGTTGATACTATATATATGTTATTTATTATTTAATTAATATGATATTATATATTCATATATACTTTACTATATTATAATATATAATATGCTCGACTATTTATTATAATATGATATTACTATGTTACTAAACTATAGTATCATCTAATATGTCTATATATATTAATGTTGTTCTTTTATTTAAAGGTAGTGTAAAAAAAATATTATTAAACATTTACCAAACCGTTCGAAATGTTAATAATAAGAGTTCGAATGTTTATGAACTAGAGTGGGAATGCATCCATTATCGTTCGAACGTACTATTTATTAGTTTGAACGGAAAACTTTAGGAGGGAAATTTTTGCTGCTTCATAGTTTCACATTCGAATGGTTAGTAAATAACCGTTTGAATGGGAAATGTTCTATAAATACACGACAGAATCTTACAATCTCACTCTCTTCCCAACACTCTCAGTCTCTCACGAACCAGAGCTCTTTCGCGAACCAGCACCATTTTCCCTCAATCCAGCCCCCAAATACTACTAGTTTTTATCTCACTCAATTATTCTCGGATTAATTCGTTATTTTTACTGTTTTTTGGGGAGATCCTTCGCATTTGGTACTTGGCATATAGTCTAATCTCCTTGCCTTTTCATCTTCCAAAACCTAGGTATGCTTTTTATATTCTCATTTTGGTTTGAATATGATATTTTGCAATGTTGGAAGTTTGTTTGTTCTTGATATTGTTATTTGTGTTGCTGTGAGTTCGTGATTAATGATGTTTTCTGTTGTTGAAGACGACTAAAATCTGGAATGAACCCGTTCGAACGGTTTAGGCTTACTGTTCGAACGGGTATGTTATGTTCGAACATAGTTTATTCAAATGGAAACTTATACATCAATGTAATTGCAATTAGAAATTAGAATATATAAGGATAGTTGTCCATAATGATTATTCAAAAATAGTTTAAAAATACTTAACTAAATAAAAATAAAAATACTTAATATTAAATCTTTAAATTAAAATACAAATATTGAAGAATTAATAATATTTAAATAGTTAATATCTAAATTAATAAAATGAAGTATTTTAATTAAAATACTACTAAATCTTTAAATTCAAATACAAATAGTTAAGATTTAATAATACTTAAATAGTTAATTCTAAATTAATAAAATGAAGTATTTTAATTTAAATACTACTAAATCTTTAAATAAAAATAAAAATAATTAAGATTTAATAATACTTCAATAGTTAATTCTAAATTAGTAAAATGATATATTTAAATTAAAATACTACTAAATCTTTAAATAATACTTAATAATTATGTTTTTGTTGCATTGTTGTATAAATAATATGTTGTTATTGTTTGACTCATGTTATCATATCTTGCATTGTTTGTTCATCAAAATAAATCTTAGACCAATTCGAGAGTTATCAATCTGGATGAATGCTTGATTAATAACTCTTGAATTGTCCACAGTGGACAGTTTGGGATTGTAAGATCATTCTCACAACTATCGAACTATATCTGTTATCGTTCAACATTGTGATGTTGGTAGATTCATCCCTTGTTATTCGGATATGCAAATTCAGTGATGGTGCAATGATGTGTTAATCGTTAGTGCACACAACCAAACGAGCATATTTGGAGAACCATAGGGAGATGTTGCCAAAACTTTGTTGGACGTGACAGATAATAGATCATAGGTTGGCGACTATGATTTTACAATTCCGAATCAAATAGGACCAACTATCCAATGAAAGGTGGCATACTCCTTGATTGGTATATGATACATGCTTGTTTGTTGATGCACACGTGACTATTTGTAATGAAGATAGTCGGCATGGATAAGAGTTGGATGCAAGTTAGCGATTGATTGGGTTAGAATTACAATGAATGTGCTGAAGGTGTTAAGAAATTCTTGGAGTTCACAATGGGTACATGTGATAGTGATGGGCATATTAGATGCCCATGCAGAGAATGCAGGAATTTGCATTCTCATAAGATAGACTTGGTGAGAGAGCATCTGTTTGTTGTGAAAGGTATTGACAAGGGTTATACTGATTGGATCTTACACAACGAACCATATCCAACTTCATTTGAGGCTCCACATGATGAAGAAGAGAGTGATGAAGATGTACAACCAGCGGTTGTTGGAGATGAATACAATGAGGATATGGAGCAAATGTTAGGTGACATCGATGCGGGAATGTTTATGGATGAAGGTGATATGGACACATCAAGTTCAAATGATGGGGGCCATAACACTTTTGCATGATTGTGGAATGATTCACATCATGAGCTATATCCAGGATGCAGAAGATACAGTAAGTTGTCATTTACTGTAAGACTGTTTCACATAAAATCAATGTGTCGATTATCTATTAAGGCTGTCAATATATTACTTGAGCTGTTTAAAGAGGCACTGCCGACAGAAAATACTTTACCTCGTAACTTCTATGAAGCAAAAAAGTTGAAACGAGGACTCAGATTTGATTACAATGTAATACACGCATGTAAGAATGACTGCATATTATTTGGCGAGAGAATGAGTAGTTGAACGAGTGTCCCATATGCCACGAATCAAGATGGACATTGGACAAGCAAAATGTGCCGCAAAAGGTCATACGCTACTTTTCATTGATACCTAGATCACAACGATTATTTATGTTATGCGCAACGACTGTAGACATGACATGACACTAATCAGGTAGAGTAAGGAACGATGATATTTTGTCACATCCTGTTGACTCTCAGGTGTAGAAGGAATTTGATCAGGAATACCTATGGTTTGCTGAAGAACCGCGTAATGTGCAACTAGGGTTGGCAACAGATGGATTTAATCTGTTTGGGAATATGAGTACTAGTCATAGTACTTGGCCAGTTGTACTTATGCCATATAATCCACCACCATGGAAGTGTATGAAATATTCATATTTTATGATGATGCGTTTGCTCATTCTAGGTGCGAGATCACAGGAAAATGATATAGACATACACTTACAACCATTGATTGCAGAATTGAAAGATTTGTGAGAGAATGGGGTCGTGACATTTGATTCATCAACATGCAAGTCGTTCATGATGCATGCTGCGATGTTATGGACAATGGATGATTTTTCTACTTATGGAAACTTGTCTGGTTGGAGTCTAAGGAGAAAATGGCATGTCCAACTTGTACCAAACATACCAAATCTTAATGGCTTATGTACAAGAGGAAATTCTGTTTCATGGGTCATCATCAATTTTTACCTGGTGACCGTAGATGGCGTGGAAATTCTAGAATGTTTGATGGAACTATTGAATGGGGCCAACCTCTACCATATTTGTCTGGCGAAGATGTACTTGAAAATTTATAGATGTTGGTTGTAATGAATTTGATAAAAAATAATGAAAGAAAAAACGAGTTACGAATGAGTTGAATTGTATAAAGAATAGTATATTTTTCAAACTCCCATACTAGTCAAAGTTAAAATTGCGGTATAGTCTTGATGTTATGCATATTGAAAAAAATATATGTGAATCCATATTGGGAACATTGATGTCAATTGAAGGAAAAACAAATGATACATTAAACTCAAGGAAGGATTTGAAGCAGTTGGGAAAAAGACCGGAAATGTAATTGCAAGAAAATGGTTTGTTTGTCTACATGCCGATTGGGTGGTATACATTGTCAATGAACGAAAGGGTTATATTTTGTGAGTGGCTAATTAAGATTATATTACTAGATGGTTATGCCTCTAATCTAACAAGATGTGTGAAAACAAATGATTGAAAAATAATTGAATTAAAAAGTCATGACTGTCATGTCTTCTTACATCGTATCTTGCCAATTGGTATCTGTGGGTACTTGACAAGAGATGTGTGCATGGGTTTGACTGAGTTGGGTGCATTTGTTAAAAACTTATGTGCTAGGAATTGAATGTAAAAGCTTTGGATAGAATGGAATGAGAAATTTCCATAATATTGTGTAAACTAGAAAGTATTTATCCACTGTCATTCTTCGATGTCGTGGTTCACCTAGCCGTTCATTTGCCACGTGAGGCTTGACTTGCAGGACTAGCTCAATATAGATGGATGTATCCCATTGAACGATTTATTGGAAAGTTGAAACGTATAGTGGGTAACAAGGCCCGCCCAGAAGGATCAATTGCAGAAGCATATATTGACAATGAGTGCCGGAAAAAAACTTTGACATTGACCAAGCAAGACAACGAAATGTATTTTTTGTATTTTCTCAACAAGTACGTCCAATTATTGTAGTGCGTGGTTATGACTTGTGTGGAAGAGAGTTCGAGAAAGCCCAGTGGTACGTAATTGGCCTGAGATAAAGAACCACATGAAGTAAGTTATAACTTTTTCTTAATTTAAATTCGCTCAATTACTTTAAAAAAATTCTAAGAATATAAAAGATTTGTGGTAATCATCAATTTCAGTGTTCATATTAATGTGCTCAAGGAACCGAGAGTAGATGATATAAACCAGAAACATGAAGAGGAGTTTCCGAGATGGTTTGAAGAACGGGTAATGACATTACATATGCTTTACTCAATAACCAATGAAAAAATATTGATTTAAATTTTGACATAATATATGCTTTACTCAATATGTAGGTTGTATAAATGCCTGCAAATAATCCAAACGATATATCTGATGAACAATATGCATTGGCGTGTGGCCCATCGAGACGCGTTGCTCAATATTCTGCATGTATTTCTTGGGAAGTAGGTATGACACAATGGATCGTGATTGTTATAGGAAAACCCAAAATAGTGGTGTCCTAGTCGAAGGAAGTCATGATGAAGAAAACATTGATTTCTATGGGGTTATTGTCGATATAATTGGAATGAAATATTTGGGGGAGCTTGCGGTGTATCTGTTTAAGTGTGATTGGTGAGATTTAAACAACCCTCGAACTGGAGTTCCTGATGATGAATATTTTTTGAGTGTTAATACATCAAAAAAATTGTATGAAGATGATCCTTTTATTTTGGCTTCTCAAGCATCTCAAGTATTCTACTTAAATGACCCAAAGTTAGGAAATCAATGGCGAGTAGTACAAAAATATTCTCCAAGAAATATATATGATGTTATCCCTCAGGCAGAAGGACAAGAAGAAGAAGAAGATGACCCCTTTACTCAAGAAGCATACCAAGAGAGTCAACCCGCCTTAAATTTGTTTGTGGATTTGAGCTAGTATGAGAGGATTCCATTAAATAGAGAAGATATTGAGTCTAAAATTGTTGATGCGACAAGTGTGCAAAATGTTGAATCATTCGAAATATCTACAGATGATGAGCGTGAATTGTCAAATGAAACTTATACAGATTATGATTGACCAATTATGTGTTAACATTACACTTGATGACAAACATTTTACTTATTGAATGTATCAGTGGTTTGAAATTATGCCACCAAAGAGGAAAGAAGTTCGCAACCCATCTCTACCTGTTCCTAGCTCTCCTTCAGACTCACCATTAGAGATTGACTCTATAGAATAAGGTAAAAATCTAATACTCATAAAAGTTATTAATTAAGATCATATAATAGACATATAATAGAGATTGATTACAATGTTATATTTTATAGAGTCCACAGAACAATCTCGTCAAGGTCAAGGCACCACTAGAGGCGTGTCATTGGAAAATTATTGTAAGGTAGGTAAGATCAAGGTTAACATTCCTGACACGAACTTATGTACCTTTGGCAACGACTTCATGAAAGAAAGTCCCCCAAGATGTTAAAGAGCTTATCAAGAATCGTAGTTTGGTAATGTTTAAAACATTGATTTAGCCGAATAAATTTCTATATTTTACTTAAATTTAGAATATTATAAGTGATAATATGTTTGTGACTATTTTTTCTAAGGATGATTTCGAATTAAATTTTGGTAGAAGAGAGGAGCGTAAGACTGTGAAAAAGCTTATGGATAATGCATTCCGCAAATATAAGGCGAGGTGTCATGAGCATTATAATAAGTATTAGAACAAGGAAGATGCACGCCAACATCCTTTTCAGGATGTCCGACCTTCTAAGTGGGAAAAACTTTGTGACATGTTTGAAGATCCATCATATCAGGTATAATTAAATTAATTATTTTACTTGTCCTATTTGTCATTTTGCTTCATAATATTTTCAATTTCTTTGCAAGAGCGAAGTTCTATAAAAAAACTAATATATCAAAATTGAAAATTAGTCATCATGCAGGTTCAAGATCTTTTCATCGTCTCTCTAAGAAATTGGTATTGCTATTTTTTTTTATTGGATATAGTTAATTATTTGGATGAATCATAATCACTTTATATCTTAACACATATTTATTGTAGCAAGATTCAGATACCAATTATGATTTTACAAAATTATATGCTGCATCGCACACTGATCGTAATGGAGAGTGGACTCATCCTCATACCCATGAAAATTATGTAAGTATTATAACTTGTTTTAATTAGATATATTATAATATTTATGATGATATTAATTCTTTACCTTCTACATGTATAGGATAAAATGGTTGCTCTACATGCTGAATCTGCGTTAGGTCAAAATTCCTCAACAAGTGATATTGATATTTTTACACAAGTCCTTGGTCAACGTTCAGGATATTTGAGGGGTTTGGGTCATTGTGTAAAGCATTCTCCCTCTTCCTTTTCTTCCGGGTTTGCTCTATGACTTCTGTAGCACTAGAGAATGCAAATTCCAGAATCAAAGAATTGACTGCAAGGCTTTGACTGCAAGGCAGTATGAGTTAGAGGCTCAATTGGCGAAACAAGTAGATATGAAGATGCGCATCAAACAACATGAAGAACAACAAGAAGAGTTTAGGAGACAAATGCAATTCCAAATGCAGCAGCTTATGCAACAATACAGGCCTCCAAGCAACTGATGGTTTTTCACGTACAGATTTTGGGATTATCTATTAAGGTACGAACAATGCCAGTCTCACCACTATTTATTTAGTTCGCACTTATTATAAAACTTTTGTGAGTATTAAACTGTTTCTAATGTATTTTTTCAAATATTATGAATGTCTATTTGCTTTTTTATTATTAAGTTTAAATAAAATAGTTATCGTTCAAATGATCACATAATGTTTGAATGCCATTTATTAAATCGTTCGAACGACCACATGACGACCACATAACGCTCGAACGCCATTTATTTTCGTAGCGTTCGAACATAACATTTCTCCCGTTCGAATGCTTATACTGTTCGATCTGTCCCTTTAACATTCGAACATAAAGCTATATTTATACCCTTCGAACTGGTATCTAATGCATTTTTGTTTGAACGCATTTTGCAATCATTCAAACAAATTAATCCAGTTCGAACGTAAAATTGTAACTATTCGAACGATATTTTGGGACGAATTTCAACCGGTGACAAAAACAATTCCCCGTTCGAACATGATCGAACGGTTTCCTTCAAATTCATCCCAAAAGATATATTTTAGGACAAAATGGTAATTTTTGTCCCAAAATATCTTTTGGGACAGTGTTGTCGGAACGGGCTGGGGATGAATTTTTTTCGTCCCAAAATATTTCATCCCTAAAGAGCGTTTCTGTTGTAGTGAATAAACCAAAAAAGATTATCATAAATGCGAATCAATAAAATTAAAATTAAAAACTTACCCAACCAAAATACATAATTAAGACTGCTTACTCCTTGAATATACTTTATTGATTATGCCTTTGATAAGTGGATCCACTACCATTTATCAGAATTTGTACTAATAAACGAATAACATGCAAGAGTTAAAGACTCTGAAACTCTTTTCTTTACCATAAGAAACTTTAGGTCATTATTCTTAGATCTTGTCGAACTCAAGTTAGCACAATATATTTTTTTGTATCTTTCCAATACTATATATCCACATACCGAAAGTACATTATTATGATCATGAGCGTCATGTTTAATACTTTTCAATAGCGCATGAACCCTCAATTTAACATGAAAGCATAAACAAGTTTAGAACTTCTAGTACTATTGAGACAACCAGCAATGCCAGAGTTTGGAAACACAATGATCTCCAAAGTCTCAGATGTCTAATATATATGTGAACATGTAATTATTTGTTCTTTATAACAAGTATTTCATTATCCTCAGCGTTGTTGCTGATCTTTATAAGTGATCATGCCTAGATGCTTTAAATTTCTACCAAGCACACCAAGTATATATACAAAAATATGCCAACCTATACGTACAGGCGTGCATGAGCATACATAAGAATCCCTATTGTGGATGCATAAGAATTCTGTGTTCATAAAAAGGATTTCGCATAGACATGAATTTAAAACTACAAAACCATTGATATTTTTCACATTTTATATAAACATGCATTGAAACAAATCTAATCATCATCCATACTTCAACCTGGTAGACAAACACGGTTTACCACCAAGGAAAAACTATAGATACATTCTAAGTGAGTTAAGAGATTTTCTTATTGATTCTTGCAAGACAAGGTCGGCCTAATGGTGTGGGATTGCTCCAAAATACATCCACATGTCTTGCAAAAGAGGAAAAAAAAGCTTTAAAAAATTTTCACTCTACTTTTCATTGTGCATAGAAGCAAGATGTCTTCCTTCGACTATTTTCACCCCTAGGTTGTAAAGATGTTTTGAGAAACACTATCTCATGAGTTGAGATAGAGAGTGTGTCTTTGTAACACCCCGCTTCATTAACTCTTGATTAACCCTTAAGTACTCTAGATTAGGCTTTTAATTATGGGTTCATCACTTTCATTAAGGTTGATAGTGAGATTAGTATTAATGTTGGTACTTAGTGTTAATGAGCTAAGGATTAGAGAGGCAAGCCCATTAGTAATTTTGGTGAGGCCTTTTAGGACCCAAGTACATTCATGAGCCTAGCTCAAGAAAACCTTAAACCAAGCCCTTAGAAAGTCAAGATTAGTCTTGGCCCAAGTATAGGAAGACATAAGGCTTTTGGTGTAGATTGGACCATTGGTCCTTTTCAAGCTCATATGGCCCAAAACCATGTTTGGACTCATTTTATCATTCAAAGACCAAAGGCCCAATACACCATACCAATGGTTTCCTTAAGCCCAAATCACACTCAAAGTACCCAAATTAAGTTTTGAAAATTGGCCAATGCCATTAACCATCATACTTGAGGTTAGTGCACTTTAAGCTATGCTTTGAAGCTTAATCATACTTAATATTTTCTTAAATTTTTTAATTCAAATTTTCTTGAATTAATACTCCCTTAAACCATGATTAGAACATGTTAATACCTTATTTAAACCATTCCACATGTCATTAACAAAAAATGACATAACAAGCCCAAATCATGCTTCAATCGGTTTTGTGCATCGCCCTTTGTAATGCTTGGACTGTTTTGCCCTTGGGCCCAACATTTTGGAAGTTTATCCTCAATGGTAATATGGTCCTTAAACACCTTATGAAACCCTTCAAAACTCAGTTGAGCCTTGGACGAAATTTGTTGCATCAACCAACTCAAAGAACTAAACTGGGTGCACCTTGGTCTAGTTTGTGTAGGAACCAATTGGATTGAGTTTGAACCAGCCTCCTACCATGGTTTGCACCACCACCCCATGCCACCTCCTTCTCCACCCAATCACCAAGAAGTCCCATGACCATCATGAAGGATTTTGACTCATTTTTGCTGCCCAAAAAGATCCAAAACCACCTTCATCCACTTGTTTTCAAGGGTGGTTTGAGGGATCTTCTGCCATCCAAATGATGTCCTACAACCTGGAGTCATCTGCAAGACCCTTGCAGCTACTGTGGAGAGAAAATGATGGTGGTTTAGTGCACTATTTCATTCTACACAAGTGACCTAAGCTCATGCAAGCAAATCTGGAAAATTTCCAGATTTGCGCACCTCCCACTTCACCCAATCACCAAGCACATAAGCCAACATCCCTCACCCGTTGGCCACCTATAAATACTTCCCTCCATTCTCATTTCACCCACACCACAGTTCCAAGCATCATCTTGAGCCTTGAGAGCATTTCCCCCTCTTAGAGATCAAAAGAGTGCAAACCGAGTGAGTTTTGGTGAGTTTTTGAGTGTTATTGTGTAAGGTAGTCTAGAGTGCTTGGAAGGCCACAAAATTTGTAAATTTTCTTCCGTTTAATCTTAGCTAGCATTTCAAGCTTTGTTCACAAGTGTTGGTATGAAATTTGGTTGAGTTTTGAGAAGGTTATGATACTTAATGCAAAACTAGGTCAATTAAAGGAAGGTTTGAATGACTGAATGTTTTTAATTGGAAGTTTAGCTATGGCATGTCCTAATCATGATTTTATATGATCTATCATTATCCTAACATGATTATGGAAGGTTAAATTTGTGATTAGAAGCATGTCATGATAGGTTTTAAATCTATCTTGTTTTGATCATCAAGCTTGAATCGGTTTTAAGCATGTTGGTGATTAAGGATTTCTTAGTTTTTATTTAAGTGTTGGGATGAACTTGATTACTCAAGGATTAGACTTCATAATGTCTCTAAAGATGTTAGTGATCATTAATGATTAAAGAAAATCTCATATGCATGCATTCATAGGGATCAATAGTTGAAATACACATAGACATCAACTAGAATGCATGCCACGGGTTGAGACTAATTGGAAAAGTTTCAATTTTAATTTTGAAAATATAAGGGCATGGATGGTTTTAGAATGTCAAAAATATAAAGTCCATGAAATTTGGTTAAATTTGGAGTTCGTTTGCAATAAGTGAAAATTTAAGGCCTAAATGGTAATTTTTGAAAGTCTAGGTGTATTTTTGTAAATACCCAATTTTTTGAAGCGTTTGATTTTGAACCTATCCATAAGAGTATTAGCCCTAACTTAGTATACAAACTATTTATGCAGCTACGACGCTAATTTTGAATTTCCTCGGATGTTTGAAATTTCTTATGAATTATTGATAAATGCTCCATTTATTCTTCAATTATCATTTTGAGCATAAATTATCATGTAATATGACACATCGAGTGCATACTTACATAACATATGACATTTTCACCATTTTTGCATATTACATTTATAAGTGTCATTTTTGCATGAAATTTACTACATATGCACATGTAAAAAAAAAAAACATTTTTGAGCATAGCATGAAAATCATTTTGTCACCACTCCAAAGGTCAGGATAGGGAATTATTTTGGTGGAACTCCTTCGTCCACTCTGGAGTGTTTAATAATGGAGTGGTAACCCCCGGGTTGACGAAGAACAGTCAACAGACTTCGAATGGGTTCTTTTTAAAGATCGCCAGAACGAAGTCAACATGTTAAGACACCTAACGCTGGTGGGTGTACACGTTATAAATTTTATGATGTTATGTTATATTTACCAATGCATTGAGAATGAGTCTATAGACAATGTTGTTTCAACGTAAGTTATACTACGGTCACCGGTAGGTACTCATAGTGCATTTGAGGAACTGTGACATTACTGCAAGTTATGTTATTAATTAAGATAATGATGTAAGTCTATGATAACAAAAGTTTATGATGAAATTCTTATGAAGCAGCTATGTCTTTTAAAAAATAATAACGAAATTACTTACTGAGTAAAAACCCGTGTCTCCATATTTTTTAAAAAAATGTTGAGGAATCTGGATGGGAGACATGTATACTGATTTTCTGCATCTCATCTATTACATATTTATCTTTTTCATGATTGATTTATCTTTGTGTTAGTTAGTTGTTTAACTTACTGAGATTTCAAGTGAATCTCACCCCTTTTTGGGACCACTATCATTCCACTCGGAATGATAGAAGTTGTGTCAGGAATCGACCAGGACGAGACTGATGGAGCACTGGATTTGCACGATTGATGATGAGTTAGATCTGGAAAGGAAGCTAGACTTAATTTTGATGTGCATAGCCCAAGTCCTTTATGCTTTAGTTCGCATTAAGAGATTGTTATGACTTTGTATATAAGTCAATGCTACTTTAGTATTTCGAACATGATGATTATCTAATGAAGTTGGGATGTTTTAGTTATTCTGGCATATTTTTCACCTTAACCTTTTATTTCCGCTGTGATTATTGCATATTGCTAGTTGCATACTAGGATGCATTGCATATTAACTGTCATGAATGGGGGTATGTAATCTTGTGTTGCATGTCCCGACACTCCAAGTCTCCATTCCATCCCAAGTGGGGATTGGGGGCGTCACAGTCTTCATTCATATAAATAGTATCATGTACAACTGAAATCTATCTATGGAAAGTGTACAAGAAAGGGTAAGAATATTAACCAAATATACACGGCTAAACAGAAGCTATATACAGCTAACACAAGAGACTTACTTCCTAAGAATACACATTATTTGGCTTAACATGATTGTTGAGATATCTTGGGAGGATGGCTGTGATCATGGGCTGATGTCCTTGATTTATGCATAGTTGAGTGATTCTTGATTTCATCCCTTTTAGGTTGCGAGCTATTTCCAATCTCTTCAAAAGAACCTCATAATCTCTTCATCATTTGTCACTTTTAAGGCCAATCTAACGCATATTCTAGTTTCACCCATAGCAGTTTAGTTATAACTACTTGATCCTGCAACCTCCATTGTCTAACTAGAGGACCTGACATTGATTACCCAAGTTTCTGCTTCCTAAGGTTCTATATTTTTAGACTCGCCCTCCAATGAGTTCCGATATAAAATCTGCTACTACTTGTCCTTTTAGAGGTGTTTAGAGCAATAGTCAATGCCGTACTCATTGAGCTCTATTGACCAATTGATAAGCCTCCCAAATAGATTGGGACTTTGTAAGACTTTGCAAATAGGGAAATTAGCAAGCACTCTTATCTTGTGTGCATGGAAACATGGCCTTAGCTTCCATTCTACCATGACCAATGCAAGTGCAACTTTCTCCCTCCTCGTATACCTGTCTTCAGCTCCCCTCAGTGCTCTGCTCATGTAGTAGACTGATTTACGCTTATTATTCTCCTTCTGAGCTAGAGCCTAGCTATTTGCTAATGAGGATACTGCTAAGTACAAACTAAGCACTTCTCCTTCACTTGCCCTAGTTAAAAGCAATGGTTTGGTCAAATGGTCCTTCAGTTAAATAAAAGGTTCCTCACACTCCTAAGTGCTTTCAAAAGCCTCATAAGACATTAAAAATGTGAGGCACTACTAGTTAGATGATTGAAATATAAACAAATTAACGACAGTTATTCTCCCATAAAGCCTTTGAATGATGCTCTATGGAGTAGTTTGTGATGTGGCTGAGTTTGAAGTGATAGGCATTATTATGTAGTTGTGTTGTGGCTGTAAGTAGTGTGAAGTGACAGAGTTGTTGTACAGTTGTGATGTAGTTGCTGATATGGCAGCATGTTATGAAGTGTTGGGATTAAATGCAAAGTTGTGATGTGGTTGTGTTGTGTGAAGTGATGGGGTGATTATGTAGTTTGTGAAGTGGCTGGATGCCATGTGTAGTGATGAGATCACTCTGCAGTTTGTAAGGTGGTTGTGAACAGTGTGAAGTGATTGGATGTTGTGTAGCTAGTGATGTGGTGGTATGTCGTGTGAAGCGTTGGGATAAGCTGTGTAGTTGGATGTGTTGTATGAAGTGTTATATTGGTTGGGTTTGTGTTGGATGTTAGTGGTGGTGTGTATGAAACTTGTTTATACAAGAGGACGTTTTAGTGGACTATATGTTAATCTTAGGTGTTAAAAATGGTATGCTACATGTGTAAATTGTTTGGGCGCATGTGTCAGACAGATTTACCATATGTAATGGATAGTCTGTCTTAAGTATGAGTACATGATGTTTAAGCCTCAGAGTTGGCTTAAAGTTGTGTATTATGCTTGTTTTGGGTTATGTAGTGTTGGTTATTGTATATGAATGAAGTTAGAGATGTATGTATTGATTAGAGTTGAGATGTATAACTTGGTTGGTTCAAGTTATGCATTGGAATGGAGGGTTTGGTAGGAAGAGTGTAATGAAGGTGATAGTGTGTCTTAACCTTTAAGTGAATCAAGGATGTTCACTTTAAAGGATTAGAAATTGAAGTAGAATGCTATGTGTTGGAAATGTGACCTCAAGTGGGTCCCAAGCTATGAGTTTGAAAATTTAGAGAAGAGTGATAAAGGAAAGTATGAACAATGGAATCGGATAGTAGAGTACGTCTAAGTGAAGGAAGTCCAAGTGGAGGGTAGTTTATGCATTTTTTAAGTTTTAGTTACTTGTGCACTTGAGGAAGGGAATGATGTTAAGTTATGTATGCGTGTAGGTTGCCATCTGACACACACATGAATGGACTGCATGAAATTAATATATCATGGAGTCCAGGTAAGTATTATGTTCACACTCTTATAGAGTTTTCTAAATGATATGAAATGACAATGAAAAGCTTTTATGAAAAATATTCTTTTATGCAATTAAGGAAATGAAATGATGTTTTATGAAAGTATTCTAAGTATAAATCTTTAATGGTATACGAATGTATAGGCCTCTCTTTGGCAGCCCCTATTTATGCACCTAAAGTAATAGTTGCATGCATGTGAATCGATGTTATATATAGTATCTATTGTCTTCATTTTCCATGAAATGAAATGGTTAGATTTATGCTTAGTGCTAAGAAATGATGTTTAAATGATGCGATGAAAGTGTATTTAAATGATGCTGTGAAAATATATTTAAATGAGGTGATGAAATGAATTTTAAATGATGCTATGAAAAGATGTTTAACTGATGCTATGAAATGGTGTCTAAATGATGGTGTTTAAACTTATGCTTTGAAATGATGTTTATGAAATGAAATGGATTGATGAATTAAAGAAATGAAAAGGAAATGACTGAAAGGAATGAATGAATGAAAGGAAAGGAAAGGAAAGGAAATGAATGAATGTTTTAATGTATTAAAATACGTAACGACCATGACTGAATAAATGAATGATGGAACCAATGGACTTGGCAGATTGCAATCCCTGACTGAATGAGATTCTCAACCTGTGGCCACTGGCAAAATCCGGGTCCAAAGACTTCTAACCCTAACACATGGGCGTAGTAGTGTATACCGACCACTGGAAAAGTGAAAAAAAGTAAGGGCTAGTTTGGGTAGTCTACTGCTATTCATTATTTTATTATTACTTCTCACTACTATTTTCTACTATTCAATATTCTATCATTACTTTTTCACTACTATTCACAGAATATCTGAGATCACCTCACTACCCAAACGCAACCTAATTGATGTTATGAATGATTTAGTTTCTTTATGAATAAATATACAAGGTGTGGGAAATGTTTTATGAGAAATGGAAACCTTTTTAAAGAAAAGCCCCACCTTGTAATATTTTCAAAGGAAGTGAATGTTTTATGTAAAGTATTTAGATGAATGCCAAATGCATGAATGAAAACCTATGTTAGTATATTTCTACAATATCTACTAATGCTTACTGAGTATTCGACTCATTTTATTTTTATACATGTCCCTCCTCCTCTCAGGAAGAAGCGCCAAGACAGACATGGCCCAAGGGAAGAGTGACATGAGCTTAGGCATGTTTTATGTAATATATAAAAGTAGATTTTTGCATAAGGACTTTTTAATTCAATTTAATGATTTCCGCTGTAATCTCTCTTTTAATTTGTAGAGTAGGTTTTAATTTTAAACATAGAATCTTTTATATCTTGGGAATGAAAGGAAAAAGTTTTAAAAAGTTCAGTAATTCCCGTCTCATTTTCTTAAATTATTTTCTAAAGTCTCGCCACAAGGATGGGTGTTACAGGGTGGTATTGGAGAAAAACCCAAGCTATGAAAGATTCTGTAAACTTTTCAAACTAAAAGAAAGATTTTTTACAAAGAAATAAAACTTTTGCAAAATAGAACCGAAAGTGAATGAAAAACCTAGGCTGTAGTCTTTCCAAGGCATGTCTTGTCCTGCAGTAAGTACATGAAAGTGTTTATGTTTTGAAGTTACAATGTTTTGTAGTATGATATAGTCAATGCATGCATGCATGTAAGAATAGCACCTACTAGGAGAAGTTATGCTAAGTGCATGAAATGAAGGAAGTGATAGAGAATGGAGGTAGTTAGAAGAGAAGGAATGAACGATAGAATGATAGGAATATATAGAAGTAGTTATATGTTTATGCAAATAATAGATTACAAACGACATATAGACTGCAATAGTTATGAAGTTAATGGACGACCACGAGTTAAGTTATAATCGAGTTGGAGGATAAGATGGTAACTTCAAGCTTTGTTAGTAAGGATTGTAGTATGGAAGGTACAAGTGCTACATGATGGATTGGATTGAGTACTTGAAAATGACTTGAGCATGTCAATGAAGGATTGACAAGACGCAAGGATGCAAGGTACTATGTTAGGAGTGATTGAGGCAAAACATGTATGAAAGCATGAAGACGATGCATGGATGAGCAAGAACGGATTCATATCATGTATAAGCAAATTTCGAGGATGGAATTTTTATAAGGAAATGAGATTGTGACCAGCAGCTCATTTTTCTCTCGATTGGTCGCGAGTCTCGTAATTTTGTTTTCAATCTCGAATTTGTGTTTTAAATTTAGCAGATGATTTTTAAAGCGAGTTGAGTATTTTAAAATCCTCCAAATACTTTAGATGTCCAAAATTATTTTAAATGGGGTATTTTTAGTATTATTGAATCAAATCTAATTTTCAAGCCAGCCTCTTTATATTTTCGGAGTCCCAAAATAATATAGTTTTAGAAAATTATTTTATTTAAATGATTTTATTTCTTTAGGAATATTTATTTGTATTCATCATTTTATTTTATGTGAAAAACTTTATTTATTTAGATGAATTTATTTCTCTTAGAAATATTTATGAAACTCATCATTTTATTTTATTATGAAAAGTAGTATTTTATGTGGGAAGGTGATAGAAAAGGCTTGGCAAGTCAACGGTGGAAATGGACCAAAACTTTCACTGAGGCTGAAGTGGAGGCAGGTTTGCACCAAATGAATTCCACTAGTATAACGCCCTGTTCCCGAGGGTTCGGAGAGTTAGCTCCTATTATATAAAAGCATCTCCAATAAGCAATAATAAATAAACAGAAACTCCACAAAATACTTAACTTATTTGTTTGACCCAAAAATATGTGTCCCTCCGCAGAAATACTAAACAAAAACCTCAATAAAATAAAATACATCTCCACAAAGAGACTCAGATCATTCAAAACTTGACGTACCAAAAACCGCTAAAGATAAAAGTACTAATGTAATCCTCCAAGAAAAATACTTGTACCCTTAGTACTTATTCATCTATGATCATCAGACTTTTCCAATACTTTCCCATTCTTATTCTCCAGCTGAACCATAAAAAAATTTGAAAAAAATATTATGGAGATAAGGGGTGAGTTATCAACAACTCAGTAAGCAGAGAATATATGCTAGTATTTAAACATGAGCATTTTCACCGAGTTCAGAATGCAGAAACAAAACATTTTGAGTTTTAATATGCAAATCTCAAAAATACATATTATCATAAAATCGAAGCTACACTTCAAACATTTCATATTCAAAGACCCCTTTGGCACAACATGACTGAACATCTTTATCTTATCATATCATATCAGAGTATCATATCAGAACAAATGCCATGTTTAACCCTCGTGGTATGGTTGTGCATTCTGTGGAAAGTCAAGCAGAACATAAATCACCATGTTATCAAAGCGATTGCACTCAGAGCAAAGATCACTATTATATCCTGTGACAGAGCTAGAGGTCACTATTGTATCCCATGACAGAGCTAGAGGTCACTATTGTATCCCGTGATAGGGCCAGAGGTCACTATTGTATCCCATAACAGGGCCAGAGGTCACTATTATATCCCGTGACAGGGCCAGAGGTCACTATTTTATCCCGTGACAAGGTCAGAGATCACTATTGTATCCCGTAACAGGGCTGAAAGTCACTATAATATGCCATGACAGGGCCACATATCAGAGCAAAACAGAATCAGAGTTAGAACAGAATCAGAAAGTCATGCCGAAGGCTTTTCAGATGCCACATCATTTCAAAAAAAAGTACTAAAATTCAGATCATTTCACATTTTTTGAAACATATTCAGAACATCTTCACATCATATGCAAAATTTATCAAATTTTCATATTCGTTCATTTTTCTCAGTTCAATAATAGAATGTCAAAGATATGCTCATGTCTACACTAGTCATGCCAGAAGAATACCTTATTTTTATACAGAACTTCATGAATAATGCAGAACAAATAACTGAGATCATTTCAAATTTATTTTCATAACAAAACATGCATATTTTCCAATAATCAACCTCAACCCATTTTATTTTTATGAAAAGTGTAGCATAATAACCCCACTTACCTGGACTTCTTAACTTTTCAGAATTTTCCTAAATAAAAGGTCAAGTCAACTATAAATTGTCACCTATAAAATAATCACGAAAATCCGCAAATTTCCAATCAATCACAAATTTAAACCATTTAAGCCTAAGCTTCTAAAATATCTATTTTAATGCTTCAATAACTAAAAATTCCCATAACCTTTTTCTTTGTTTTTTTAGAACAGTCGGTAGCCACATGTCCAATAGTGGCTCCTTCCCAAGTTTATTAAAGAAGCCCTCACTTGTGGCGGAGGAATACCGTGGAACAAGAAAAACAAATGGGTGAAAACATCAAAGACTCCCAAACAAAAACAACCAGCAATCCAAAACAGCAACAACTCTAAACAAGCTTAAAAAGACCTCTAAACATGCCTAGCAAAAATAGGAAAACTAAGACCGAATATAGGGTAGACCCAATTTGTCCAGCCTAGCCATGCCTCTAATATGACATGGAAGACTCTAGATATCCATGTAAAACATGTCCACTCCCATCGTGCCCTCCTTAGCTAAGGAATCCGCCACTGAGTTCCCTTCTCTGAATCAATGACAACACTCAACATCCATCTCTTCAAGATGGTCAACAATAAGATCCTAGAAATCCCACAAATATCAAAGGTAGCAATTCCTGGAATTAACCCAGGACACCACTACCTGTGAGTCACAATCAACATCAACCTCCCTCTAACTGGCAATTCTGCAAAGACGAAGGCCTTCAAGCAAGGCACAGAGTTCAGCCTCTCTATTGGTACATGACCCAAAAGTTTTAGAGAAAGCAAAAATAATTTTGCCATCCCTGTCACGAAGCACTCCACCACCACCACCACTCCCTGGATTACCCAAACTACTCCCATCCACATTCAATTTAACACGATCTTGGGCCAGTTTGGACCACCAAACCGCTCTTTCATTTTTTTGCTTAGGAACAACAAGGGGAATGTCAAGACGCGCTAGAAGCCTAGAATCCCCAATGCTCAACTTATCAACTTTCGAGGAATTATCCATCACCACATGCACCCAAAATTTAATCGAATGCCAAACCTCATTCACAGACTATTCCTATTTTCCATCCGGGCCATACACCTACGTTGCCACAATCTCCACACAACAATGGATAGAAGTAAACCGGTAAGGATCCGAACTTGGGACTCACGCGTAGCACGTAGAAACCAAGCTAAAATACGTTCCCTCCAGCTCTAGATAGCCACAAACGGGACACCCATCTCAGCAGACACTTTCCTCCAAAGGGCAGTAGCAAAATCTCTATTACCCAGGACATGATTAAGATCTTCACATTGCTGATTCTCGCAACAATTACAACAAGAGACAATAGGAATACCAATCTTGGGTATTTGATCATCCACACTTAGAGAATTAAAGAAAGCTTTCCACACACAAATATATATCTTACCAGGCAACCATTTATTCCAGATCCATGATGCACATCCATTTTTGTGACTCTGACACGAATAATCTCCCAAGCCGACTTGGTAGAGAAATCCCCGTGTTTATCAGGAGTCCAAATCAACACATCCTCTTTATTCTTCACCCCACCCACCGTAGCCATAACCTCACTGATCAGTTGCGGTCCGACGAGTGGATTAGTTTATCTACGTCCCAACAGTTTTGCACCACTATATCTTTCACCCTGAGATGAGTCTCTGAGATGTCATTTGCCCTCATACATCAAGGTTCGTCCTCCATAAACTTGTCAAACCAAAGAGAGACCTTGCCTTCCCTTAGTTTCCATTGAGAATTTTGTAACAACAACGGGATGCCTTGAAGAACATTTTTCCAAAATTGAGAGCCAAGCCGCCCCTCTTGAATCAAGGAAATATGATTATTTTTCACATACTTAGCAAGAAAAAAATTAGCCCAGAGAGAGTCCTGCGTCAAAAGTTGCCAGCCAAACTCTAGGAACATAGCCTGTTGAACCTTGCCAAGGTCCGTGACACCCACACCTCCCTCTTCACACGGAACACACATTTTTTTCCAAGCCCTCTAATTCCTTTTATTCTTTCCCTCCTCTTCTCCCCAAAAGAAAGTGGCAAACATGCTACCCAATTTCCTCTTCACTTTTTAGGCATGTGAACCATCGAAAGCAAATGAATAGGCATGCTAGTAAGAACGTGCCTCAAGATGATCAAGCGACCACCTTGCGATAACAATCTATTTTTCCAACCCGCCAATTTTTTCGCAACTTTCTCCACAAGAGGATCAAAATGGGAAACTTTGAGCCTGCCATCAACTAGAGGAGCTCCCAGATAGGTGAGTGAGAAATGACCCTGAGAGAAACCAGTATCAGCCAAGATTTCTCTAGTACGACTAGGCGGTAACCACTTAGACCAGAAAACAGCAGACTTGTCATAATTAATCTTTTCACCCGACCAAACCTCAAATGTACGAAAAATCTCCATCAAGGATCTAACGATGCTTTTAGACGCATTAGAAAAGACCATAATATCATCTGCATACAAGAGGTGAGACAACAAAGGGGCACCAGAAGGCAGGGAAAACAATTTAATTCTCGCCTCCCTCAACTTCTTGGAGATCAGCCGAGATAGAACTTCCTAGAACAGAATAAAGAGATAGGGAGATAGAGGGTCACCTTGCCGCAGACCCCTCTCAGTTTTAAAGAAACCTTTATACGTACCATTCATCATGATAGAAAACCAAGGGGTGGAGACACAATTCCAAACAAGTGTGCATAAGTGATTAGGAATACCAAAGGAGCGAAGGACAAGCATGAAGAACCTCCATTCCACTCTATCATAAGCCTTGCTCATATCAACTTTCATGAACAAATTACCGCCTCGCGCCTTCTTATGCAGCAATTTAATAACTTCTTGAGTTAACCAAATATTTTGAAAAATACTGCGCCCCTTTACAAAGGCACCCTATTCAGGAGAAATAAACTTGCCAAGGACAGGAGATAACCGATTCACCAGTAATTTAGCAAAGATTTTGTAAATCACATTGCATAGACGTATCGGGCGAAACTTATCAAAACTCGTAGGGTTAGGCACCTTCAAGATCAACACAATAAAAGAAGAAGTTAAGAATCGAGGCAAGCTTACACCACGGAAGAAATCCTTCATCGCAGCCATGACATCATGCTTAATGAAATCCCAACAAGCAATGTAAAAAGCAGTTCCTAGCTCATCAGGACCAGGGCTAGAATCCAAAGAAATGGAAGCAATCACCTCTCTGACCTCGAGTTCTGAAGGCTTAACCATAAAAGCATCCCGATCACTTTCCACAAAACAAGGCTGAATGAGAGATGTTAAATCCGGAATTTCACCATTCCCAGACTGCCCAAGAAAATCCTCAAAATGCTTCACTGCCCCCTCATGCACTTGTTCTGGAGAAGAAATATTGACATCTTCAGAAATACGCATGGACTTGACACTCGAGTTCCTACATCTTTGAGCAATAACAACATGAAAAACTTTAGAATTTCGATCACCCTCTTAATCCATTTTTTCTTAGCCTGCTGAGTAAGCCGAGCATGTTCCTTCTGCATCCAAGAATCCAACTCAATCTTGGACTGCAACAGTTAAGAATCTAACTGATTAGAAAAGCCATTTTGAAGGCTTTCCTCAAGAATCTCAATCCGCTCTTCAAGTTCTTGGATACAAAAATCCACCCTGCCAAATATGTTTTTGTTCCAAGCATGGAGAATGACTTTCATCTTCTTAATCTTTCCAGCCAGAATAATCAACTTATTGGCACCCCGGTGACTCCACACTCCAAGCCTCTCGAGCCACCCTAAGAAAATCCTCATGCAATAACCACATATTTTGAAAACGAAAGGGAGCCGGACCATACCGTTGGAGGGAAGGCGTCAATTGGAGAAGAAGGGGCGAGTGATCGAACGTACTATGGTTAAGAACCTAGCCTCAGCACCTCCACACCTGACTGTAAAAGTATTATTAACCAGAATACGATCAATCTTAGCCCAGCTGCGAGCTAGACCCTGTTGCCCATTACACCAAGAGAATTGAATACCAGAAAGGTTCCATTCTAACAAACCACAATTATCAATGCAATTATTAAATTCACTCATAGCCAACCGGGATATTGGATTCCCACCCCTTCGTTCAACGTCCACACGAATACTGTTAAAACCTCCCATAATAATCCAAGGAATACCCGTGAAAGTTATACTACTCAGATGATCCCATAACTCACAATGCTCAATCTTCGAACATTTGGCATAAATGAAAGAAACCATGATAGCCACCCCATTACAAGAGAACAAACTTGTAAAGGGTTGGTTAATCTCGGCTACCAAATCCATCTCTACCTCCTCTCTCCAACAAAGCCATATTTTGCCTCCCACTTTCCATATTTGAAGATAACTTGTGAAACCCAATACGAAGCGCCCACTTATTAATTTTCTCAACCGCCTGAAAAGGCTCAATTATCGCCAAGATCGAAATATTCAGCTTGTTTATCAAACTACGTAACCTTCTCTTGGAAGTTCCCAACCCACGGACATTCCAAATTGCAATATTGCCAAACATCAACAAAGATTGGGAGGAAGGGCCTTAGCCCTCTTAGATCTCCTCGGCTCAATAGTTCTTTCTCCATTAGATACTCCCTCCCTTATTCGCGAGTCACCGGGTTCTGAGTTATAATCTTTATTAGCATGAACCACCGATAATGACTCCTCCTCCGATAGAGCTTCATATTTGTTTTGACAAAGAATCCGATCAACTTTGCCCAACAACTCTTCCTCTTCCTCTTCATGCGTAATGTCTTCAACCAGCACCTCATCTTCAACATTGTTATGAATTTGGCAAGTATCTACGAGTGGCTGGACTCTCAACCTGGCAAGCACCTCATCTTCAACATTGTTATGAATCTAGCACGTATCTATGAGTGGCTGAATTGTCAACCTGACAAGCACCTCATCATCATGCAAAACACAGTTCTCGTTGTCTTGACTGGTACCAACTCGAATCACTGGAGGAAATGAAACCCCCTCCCCACTTTCACAAGTTCTCCTCCCATCCCTGCAATCCATCTGGGTCGACTAACTCACTACAACTTTCTTGCTTTTGTCTGTACTGCCCCTGCCTTGTAAGACTCAACCCTATCTTGAGATTTATCAACCTTATTAGCTTCCTCATGCGTAGTCTCAAGCACCAGATTCTTCTGC
Source organism: Juglans regia (assembly GCF_001411555.2). NCBI lineage: Eukaryota > Viridiplantae > Streptophyta > Magnoliopsida > Fagales > Juglandaceae > Juglans > Juglans regia. The sequence goes on from NW_023356259.1 coordinate 40,375, forward strand.
TCCACTTCCTTCCATACTTTTGCATCATCCTTACTTCCACCCACTTTCCCCATCCTACTCACGTCATTACCACGTTTAGCATTCTACCCGTTTCTACAGATCACCTCGGAATGGCCTTGTCTAAAGCACTTGTTGCAGTAAAATCCTGGTTTTTCATAAACAACCGGTTTCCAAATCTGATTCGAGTTGCCAATCCTCATAGGAAAGTCTGCAATCGGATCATCCCAGAGATCCACTTCAATACACAACCTCGCCCCTGTGGCCTGAATTATGTAAATAGTCGGGTTATCTGTGCCCAAGAATTTACCAACATAGTAGCAAAACTTTGGAGGTAATCAAACCGATATAGGTGCAATAGGAGACCTAGTAAAAAGATCCATTGGGGAGCAATGGAAGGTTCATTTTTAACATCAAACCCCACCGTCTAACTAAACAACCTAAATTGCACACCAGCCACCACCTGCCCTTCAAGAGCCCATGCATGGAGATAGTCTTTCTCATTCATTAAGTGCAAGAGGACGTGAAAATCATCCATAAAACTTATCGTAGGCACCTCACTAAACCCCCAAGATTTAATAATATGTTTCTGCAATACATCAATGGATGGTCTGGTGTTTAGGAATTTGAGAACCAAAGCATATTTTAAGTCTTCGGTAGCCCTTGCCATTTCAGTATCCGAAAAAACAAAACCCAGTTCACCATTGATTAACTCAAGGCGCTAGACTGGGAGTTTGAATGTTGGAGGCAGAATAGGCCGTTGCAAAGCTTCCATGAATGATCTACGTTAAGCTTATTTAACGTTGATTAGATTACAATTGATGGTACTATTGCATTATTGATATTTTGGGTAAGTTAAATCATTGAGGTTTATAACTTGTACGCAGTTTGATTCAAGCGAGACCCTATTTTTAATGATTGTGGTATTGCACGAGAGTTCAGTTCGTACTTTTAATTGTTACCAGGTGGTAAGAGTAACATTTCTCATTAGGAGTATTTCTATTCATACCAGGGTAGATATGTAATACCTTTTAGTAGTACGAGGAAGGATATTCAAAGTTGATGAATTAGTATCCCACGTATTTGGAGTTTGTTTTGATTCTAAGGTTACAATGAAATTTGTGTTCGAAAGAGTACAGTGTGTGGGAGAAGCTTTGACTTTAGTAGGATTCACTTATGATAATAGTTTTATCCAATCGCGAATAAATGGTTTCTGGCGAAGCACTGTGTTTGTGGAAACCTAGATTGCCCTTATATTGGAGACATTTATATGGGGAGTAAAAGCTTGTCTTAAGGATTTACGTGAACAGTAAGAACAAATTCTTTGGATTAGAATCAGAATAAGAGACAGCTCATGATGGATAGAAGAGCTATGTTAATCATAAGAGAGAAACTCTTGAGTTGAGGTTAATAGCTAATCGTTTATCAAGGTACTACCTAGGAGGAGGAACGATTCGTGGTGATTATGAAGGAGTAAGCTAGTTCTAGGCAGATATAATTCCTTGAGGAAATAGAGAATGTGAATTCAGTTGTGTATGGATTAAATTCTTCCAAAATGAACTGCAAGAATACTTGAAGTTTTAGATTTAGAGAGTATGCTGGTACGACTTGACCTACCTTGTGGAAAGATTCCAGTACAAATTGATATGATTTGAGACAAAGAGAGTTAAGAATGGAAGATATATATACACGTTGTGGATAATTCTTTGAATAGTGATTTCTTTTAAGCAAGGATTCAGTATCCTAGAAGGTCAGCCTAGAAGTCATTAAGTTTAGGCAGTAACTTTTGGGATTGTTATACCCCAATGTTATAGTGGTAGTTTTTTTGTTTAACCATGTGATGGTTGTAGATAAGAATAGTGTTGACTACAAGTGGAAGATGTGACGCCCCCAAAATCCGCTTGGGATCGGACGGACATTTGAAGTGTCGAGACATGCAACACAAGATTACCTGCCCCCGTTCATGACATATAAGATGCAATATTCCTAACATGCATCTAGCATTATGCAATATTCGCAGCGGATAATTTTTTTCTTTAACAATACTATGCACCAAACTAAAATATCCCAAATACTTAAAACATACTCCATACTTAACGACATACTAAACAACTAAGATCACAATAATAGTCCATAAGGTTGTGATCAAAAGAGTGCTGGAGATTGAACTCCACCAATACAAGTAGTAATCTGAGGTAACTATTGTAATACCATCTACGTCGCACCGTCGCTTAGTCGGCCGTTTCCAGTTGGTCGATTCCCGGTTCTCCTTCAGATCCTATAACAAAATCTACCATTCGGGGGGAATGGTAGTTGGGACTACCATAGTGAGATTTGATTACAAATCTCAGCAAGTTAACGGAAAACTTCCACACAGGTTAATGATGCATGCATGGCAGTAAAAGCATGAATGCATAATCAAATCATAAGTAATCATAGCATAACTTGACATACAACATAACATAACTGGCATAACTTAAACTGAAACTGAAGCTTAGCATGAACGTGACTTGAAACATATTCTTGTCTCATGGGATTACCATGATTGCATGAACGTAAACTTGAACGTAACATAACGTGAACTTGAAACATGACTTGAACGTGAAATACATGAACTTGAAATCTTATTCAATAGACTTAATCATTAAAGTGACCATATGGGTGCTACACAGGTCCCCTTGAGCCGTGTGTCCCTGCCGATTACCGCATCACATCACAGGTTTCTATACCAGCTGTGAGTGCGTTAATACGTACTCCACAGTTGTTGTGGCCCCACGTATTCTACGTGTCACAATTGCTGTGTCTCACGTAGTGTATGCTCCACAGTTGTTGTGGCCCCATGACTTATTTGTTTGTGCCACACTTGCTGTGGACACACGTAACGTAATGTGTGGCACCATCGGCGTTAGTGCCTGGCGCGCTCCGGTGACCAGCTAATTAGGCCCATTCGCAACCTGTTGACTGTACTTTGTCAACCCAGGGAATTTCACACCTATTTAGACACTCCAGCGTGAACAAAGGAGTTCCACTAGGATATTACCCCATCCTAGCGCTTAGGGTCGTGATTGACATGAATAACTTAACTGGCATACATGACATTTCGTAACGTGACGTAACATGATCGTGACATAAAAGACAAAAGTCCTGACGTAGCATAACATGACATGAACATAAGATGACAGACATGACATACTTCAAGACATAAATGTAACAGAATACATTTCATAACATGGCATACATGTAACATGCAACATTTCGTAACATGGCATACCATATAACAGACAACATTTCATAACATGGTGTAACATGTGACAGTGAATCTTACATGACATGAAATACATGTAACAGATGGCATACTTAACTAAACATGACATGCTTGCAATGTATAGGAATACGTGACAAAATATCTTTTGTAACAGATGAATAATTAATGACAGAATAAATTCTGTGTAACAGATAAATATGTAATGACTTGGCATGGCACATATGATAACATGCATACATACAATTTAGTTCCCTTACTTATCACTCATACACATTAAACTGATAGTAAGTTAAAAGCTAACTTACCTCGATCGTCGCGTTCTACTAGAATAAAGCGCGAAACACGAGGAACTGTAAAAGGTTATTCTAAAAGTTAGAAATTAATTACTAACAATTAGAAATGTGAAAAGAGACAACTTAGAGTAAAATTACCATTTTACCCTCTACATGTGGGCAAATGACCATTTTACCCCCTAACTTAAGGATTTGATATCCTAATTCTAAAAAATTACCAAAATTTACATTCCTCATGTAAATTTTGTCCCAAACTCAAATCTCAACTCAGAAAAATTTAAAACCAATCACAACTATGAAAAACTCACTATGGCCGAAACCTACATAGGCCATTTATCTTATTTTGGTTGCAATTCTTTCAAGTTCCAAAACTCATGAATAAACCAAAATCTTGTAACGAAGATCTTCCTATCCTATGTTTAAAAACACCCTTAAAACTATCCATTAAGAAAAAGCTAATTATCAATACCAAACTTTTTGTAGAAAGACCCAAACTTTTTAACAAAAAGTAAACCTTAAATCACAAGTTTTGACCTTAATAAAAACATCTCCAAGAATTCCAAAAAATCAAATCTTACTTCTAACATATTCATAACATCATCCTAAGATCAAACATGCTTTAAATCATCAAACAAAACTCACCAAAAATCACAAAACAACACTTGGAGTTTTTGGTTTTAAACTTAGTCCAAAACAGAAACTGTTTTTCCCAACTAACTATGATCAATCTCTTGATCCATGGCTTAAAGACATGTGATCTTCAAACTAACACATCACATGGTTTAAAAAATGTGTCCTAAAGAAGATCCAACCATCAAACTTAAAATCACATGGCTAAAATTTAATAAAACATGGATCTAACTCAAAAACATCAAAGTTTAGGCCTACCCGAAATCCTCTTGCATAGAAAATCATATCTTTAAAAAAATAATACTAGATATCTTCGAAATAACATCCTAACATGTATATAAGAGGCTTAGGATCATCATATAAAAAAATCAAAGCCTTTGGAATAAGATTAAACCACGAAATATTCAAACTTTCACCAAACAGAAACTGTTTTTCCACTTCCAGTTTTCAAGTTTCTAACTCTAAGCAAATGTATCATCAAAAGCTTTATGCATGCAACAAAACCTCAATGAACATTCATAAACACATGTTAAAAACACTCCATAAAATTTTCGGACCAAGCTAAGTCCATTAGCTTGGTCAAAACTTCCAAAACAGAACATACTCTCCAGTTTCACGCCCAGAATGACCTTTCCATGGTTAAAAATACTTTTAACCGAGCAACTGAGAATGGAATGAGACTAATAATATATCCACAGAAACTAGACTCAAATACGAACAACTTATGTGAAGGAATCATCGTGCAAAAATACTTACAAAGGGTCGTAAATGGCCATGCAAAAAGTCCCAGAAATCTTCCCGAGAGAGCTCTTTTGGGTTTCTCTCTAAGAACGGGAGAAAGAAGTGATAAAATGGAGAGAAGTATGTCTTGCACGACTTTAGACTTCTGGAGGGAGAAGTTATGGGCTTGAATGACCCTTGATTGGAGGTGGATATGTGACATAAAGTGGAGAATAGAGAGGGGCAGAGACTGCTTGCAGCAGCTGTGAAAGATGGAGGTTGATGGAGTGGATTTCTCCTTCACATCAAGGCACTATTGGGTGCAGCCAATGGCAGTGGATGGTCTGCCATGTGGGGGAGGAAACTTCTCCAAGAAGCTTTGCCAAGGTGGCCAATTTCGTGGGCCTTGGTGGGCCCCACCAAGTGGGCTTCAATTTGGGGTTTAAAGGGGGTTTGGTTAGGGTTTGAGATGCTATCAAGCCCAAAATCAATTTTTCTTGGCCCAATCAAATTCCCAAGGTTTAAAAGGTTGAATAATGATGTCATAACAAGGATTTGATTAATTAATAGCATGTGGAAGTGATTTAATCAAGTGATTAAACACAATGCTAGAAATCGGATTAAAAAGGGTTTGGAGGCCAACTTTAGGGTTTGGGAAAACCATTTAGGGTTTTGGTTTCAACCAAGCTTTTGGGGTTTCAATTGGATTCCAACCATTTAGGGTTTTGCTAGGGTTGAAATCCTCTTTGGTCTGGCACAAATTGGTTGAACAGATGAAACACAGCTTTGCTTAGGTGGCATGATTTCACACCTTGATTCCTTCACAAATCTATCTAATGGTTCTTCTTTGTGCCAAGTGTCTAATACCATTCACTAAGTGTGGCTAAGATCTTGCCAAGTGTCCAAATAAAACTTCTCTAACCTAATTTGGACATTCCACGCTGTGATTTTGAAAACACTACAATGGGTGCGCTTATCGAGGTTACTATTCACTCCAAAAAAATACATAATAAACTTAGTACTAAAAAATTCTAAATATTCATATTAACTTATAGTGAAAATTATTTAATGAAATTCAACCTCGAAGTGCCCCTAAAAATAATTTCACAATTTTCAACAGACGTTTCGTTCGGAATTATGAAAATAAGTTATTGCGCCATAAAATCCTAAATAATCCTCTGAGTCTAATGGCATAGACCATAACACATTCTGACACTTCTAACTACCTCAAATAATTAAACTTATATTACTAGCACCATAGTGAGTGATAACACTGACTATGTTGACAGACTAAAACCTATGCGATTGGTCGATTCATAAAAACTTATGGGGTTTTCACGAGATTCTTAAAGTCAATAGAAATTCCACCAATGAATTTCTACCTTGCTGTTACAGAAGACGTTACCTCAAGAAGAACGAGACCTGCCCCTTGGGCGTGATGAGGCATCCAGTGATGGGCAATAAGTTGGTAAGCAAGTTCTTCTTTTGAGCGTATTTTATGTTTGTACTTACGTCGATTTCAAGGACGAAATCTTTCTTTTACGAGGGGAGGATGTAACAGCCCGCTAGAAATTCATTGGTGGAATTTCTGTTGACTTTAGGAATCTCGTAAAAACCCCATAAGTTTTTACGAATTGAGCAATTGCATAGGTTTTAGTCCATTAACATAGTTAGTGTTATCATTCACTATGCTGCTAGAAATATGAGTTTTATTAATTTGAGGTGGTTAGAAGTGTCAGAATGCATTATGGTCTACGCCATTAGACTCAGTGGATTATTTAGAATTTTAAGGCACAATATCCTATTTTCATAATTCCAGATGAAATGTCTGTTGGAAATTGTGAAATTATTTTTAGGGACACTTCGAGGTTGAATTTCGGTATAATATTTTCACTGTAGGTTAATATGAATATTTAGGAATTTTTAGTGTTAAGTTTATGATTCACTTTTTTGGAGTGAATAGTAATCTCAATAAGCGCACCAATTGCCGTATTTCAAAATCATAGTGTGGAATGTCCAAATTAGATTAGAGAAGTTTTATTTGGACACTTGGCAAGATCTCCGCCACACTTAGTGAATAATATTAGACACTTGGTACCATGAGGTGCGTTTGATGGATTTGAAGGAATCAAGCTGTGAAATCATGCCACTTAAGCAAAACTTTGTTTCATCTGCTCAATCAAATTGTGCTAGATCAAAGAGGGCTTCAATCCTAGTAAAATCCTAAATGGTGGGAATCCAATCGAAAGCCCAAAAGCATGGTTGAAATCGGAACCCTAAATGGTTTCACCAAAACCCTAAAGTTGGCCTCTAAACATTTTCTAATCCGATTTATAGCATTGTGTTTAATCACTTGATTAAATCACTTCCACATGCTATTAATCCTTCAAATTTGTTTTAGAACATCATTATCCAACCTTGTTAACCTTGAAAAATTGATTGGGCCAAGTGATATTGGATTTGTGCTTGATAGCAACTCAAACCCTCTTTAAACCCCAAATTTTAGGCCCATTCGGTTTAGGCCCAATAAGGCCCACGAATTTGGTCACCATAGGATTGCTTCATGGCTAAGTTTTGTACCCCCACTTGACTAGCCAGATCTTTACAAGAAGGGCCTAGAAGGTTCTTGAAAGACAAAGCTAAAGGGCCACCTCACTCTTTCACTCTCACACTTTACCTTGAGAAAAGATCTTGGTCTGATTTTTATGAGAAGAAAAGGCCAACACTCAACCATTCCTTCAGTCCTATCACTTTACATAGCTTGTGTAAGAGGCTCTCCAGTCCACTTCCCATGAAAAGCAACTCTCCTTTACACTTTTCCTTCATAGAACACAAAAGACACTCTCGGACAGTTTTTCTTACCTCTTTTGAACGCCCTTTTCAAAGCTTTTGTAAGTGTTTTATCGCAAATTTTCCTTCATTAAAGTTGTTTCTTTTGGAGTTTAGTTTACGTGGATATTTTATTAGTTCCATTTGGATATCATTTGATTGGTAAAAAGTGGTTTAGACCCCAGAAAGGTCATTCTGGGCGATGAACTGGAGAGTGTGTTATATTTTGGAGTTTTTGACCAAGCTAATGAATAGATCTTGGTCCGACATTTTTATGGAGTACTGTTAACATGTGTATATGATTATTGGTTGAGGATTTGTTGCATGATTAAAAGTTGTGGTGAAATATTTTCTTAGGTCTAGAAACTTAGAAACTGGAAGAGGCAAAACAGTTTCTGTTTTGAGAAAGTTTAAATCTTTTATGGTTTAATCTTATTCCAATGGCTTTGATATTTTTATTGGAAGATCCTAAGCCTCTTATATACATGTTAGAATGTTATTTTGAAGATATTTGACGTTAGTTTCGAAGATATGAAATTTTATGCAAGGAGATATTCGGTTAGGCCAAAGTGATGATTTTGGTTAATGTTTACCCATGTGATGTTGAGTTTGAAGCTTGGATCTGTTTTAGGACACCTTTTTGAACCATGTGATGTTTTGGTTTGAAGATCACTTCTTTATAAGTCATGGATCAAGAGGTTGATCAAAACAAGTTAGAAATAAAATTATGTTTTGAACATAGAAGAGAAACCAAAAAGTTCAAGTATGGTTTTAGTGATTTTGATGACTTTTGTTCATGATTCAAAACATTATTATTCTTAAGAATATGTTACGAGTGTAGTAGAAGAAAAATGTTGGTTTAATCATGAGTTTTGAGATTTGAAAGAATTACAACAAAAAGCAAAGAAAATAGCCTTGTAAGTTTCGGCCATATAGAGTTTTGATGGTTGTGTTTAGTTTTAAATTTTTATGAATTGATATTTGAGCTTAGGACAAAATTTACATAAAGTATGTAAATTTTGGTGATTTTTGGAATTAGGATGCAAAATCCTTAAGTTAGGGGTAAAATGGTCATTTTTCCACATGTAGAGTGTAAAATGGTAATTTTACTCTAAGTTTATATCTTTCCATATTCCTAATTGTTAGTGATTAAGTTCTAACTTTTAGAAATTACTACTTTCAGTTTCCCGTGATCGCACTTGAGTTTTGTCTCGAAGCGCGAAGATCGAGATAAGTTAGCTTTTAACTTACTATCAGTTTAATGTGTATGAGTGATCAGTAAGGGAACTAAATTGTATGTATGCATGTTATCATATGTGCCATGCCAAGTCATTACATATTTATCTGTTACACAGAATTTATACTGTCATGAATTATTCATCTGTTACACAAGATATTCTGTCACGTATTGCTATACATTGCAAATATGTTAAGTTAAGTATGCCATCTATTACATGTATTTCATGTCACGTAATATTCACTGTCACATGTTACGCCATGTTAAGAAATGTTGTCTGTTATATGGTATGCCATGTTACGAAATGTTGCATGTTACATGTATGACATGTTATGAAATGTTCTCTGTTACATTTATGTCTCAAAGTATGTCATGTATGTCGTCTTACATTCATGTCACGTTACGCTACGTCAAGATTTATGTCTTTTATGTCACGTTTATGTCATGTTCATGTTACGTCACGTTACGAAATGTCATGTCTGGCAGTTAAGTTATTTATGTCAATCATGACCCTAAGCGCTAGGATGGGGTAATATCCTAGTGGAACTCTTTTGTTCACGCTGGAGTGTCTAAATAGGTGTGAAATTCCCTGGGTTGATAAAGTACAGTCAACAGGTTGCAAATGGGGCCTAATTAGCTGGTCACCGGAGCGCACCAGGCACTAACGCCGATGGTGTCACACATTATGTTACGTGTGTCCACAACAAGTGTGGCACAAACGGATAAGTCATGGGGCCACGACAACTGTGGAGCATGAAGTATGGGGCCACAACAACTGTGGAGCATACACTACGTGAGACACAGCAATTGTGACATGTAGAATACGTGGGGCCACAACAACTGTGGAGTACGTATTAACGCACTCACAGCTGGTATAGAAACCTGTGATGTGATGCGGTAATCGGCAGGGACACACGGCTCAAGGGGACCTGTGTAGCATCCATATGGTCACTTTAATGATTAAGTCTATTGAATATGATTCCAAGTTCAAGTCATGTTTCACATTATGTTATGTTCAAGTTTACGTTCAAGCAATCATGGTAATCCCATGAGACAAGAATATGTTCCAAGTTCATGTTATGTTATGTTCACGTTTACGTTATGTTCCAAGTTCATATTTATGTTATGTCATGCTCAAGTTCATGTTCAAATTATGCATGTTCATGTTCATGTTATGTTTCAAGTCCATGTTATGTTTCAAGTCACGTTCATGCTAAGCTTCAGTTTCAGTTTAAGTTATGCCAGTTATGTTATATTGTATGTCAAGTTATGCTATGATTACTTATGATTTGATTATGCATTCATACTTTTACTGCCATGCATGCATCATTAACCTGTGTGGAAGTTTCCTGTTAACTTGCTGAGATTTGTAATCAAATCTCACTGTGGTAGTCCCAACTACCATTCCCCCCTAATGGTAGATTTTGTTACAGGATCTGAAGGAGAATCGGGAATCGACCAACTGGAAACGGTCGACTAAGCGACTATGCGATGTAGGTGTTAGTACAATAGTTACCTCAGATTACTACTTGTATTTGTGGAGTTCAATCTCCCTCACTCTTTTGATCACAACCATTTTGGACTAGTATTGTGATATCAGTTTTTGAGTATTTCATTATGTATGAAGTATGTTTTAAGTATTTGGGATATTTCAGTTTAGTGCATAGTATTGCTGAAGAAAAAAAAATTATCCGCTGCGAATATTGGATCTTATATGTCATGAACGGGGGCAGATAACCTTCTGTTGCATGTCTCGACGCTTCAAATGTCCGTCCGATCCCAAGCGGAATTTGGGGGCGTCACAGGTGAGGCTGAGTTGGTGAGAAACACCTTTCTGTGCTTTGTGGCAGGGATCAACCAATAGGAGCTTGGGACTGAAAGTACCTAGAGGTGGTGTGGCAGCAACCGCATCTAGGGTTGAGGAGGTTAGATATATACATGAGATCGAGGGTTGTACGAAACTCTGAGGTTATCGTGTGAATATATAGGTGACCAAGAACAAACCCTAAGAGATAAGGGAGTGGTGCAAAGTGGGGGTTGGGGGTCTTAATGGAAAATAGAACTCTGAAATAAAAAATGGGACAAACTCGTATGCACTGGAATCAGACTTGCCTGAGGGGCTGTGCATGAAGTGTATAATTGTATATATAGAGAGTAAGGAAACACTAGAAAGGATGAGAGGGAGAAACTACATGAGAGACGTACATGCTATGGGGTCTACATTATCTCAGGAAATGGGCTTCTGGCTCATTGGAAAAAATTCGGTCCACGTCTAGTAGTACACAGAAAAAATTAATAAGTGGGCTTTTTCTTGTTTTTCAGGTCTCGACTCAACCTAAAAAAAGAAAAAACTTGTAAATCCCAAGTGGGTTTTTCATACTTAAAAACCCAAAAATCTTAGAAAGCCGGGTTAGT
>NW_023356261.1:0-2571 GCF_001411555.2 Juglans regia
ATAACACCCTGACCCAATCTTGCTCAAATTTTATTTTATTTTTATTTGTTTATTTTTAGTTCATTTTATTTTATTTTAGTTTCTTCGCACGTAATTTTTTTTTTCTCTTTCTGCACGTTTTATCCTTCCGTCCACTCCATGCATGCACACACACGACTCTGCTTTCACTCCCACACACGTCTCCCTCATTTCTCTAGGGTTTTTTTTTTTATCGCCAAAATATATATAGATACGTACCTGCTTGTTAGTTTACCAAGAATAGCCGCTAAACTACCACGACAATCTCCACCCACGCACGCACAGAAGCAGCTCCATCCGCAAACCATTATCCACCACAAACTGCCACCCTCCACAACCTCCAGGCAGTACCGTCGCTGTCTCTTCACCTCCACACCCACGGCGTTAGACCACGTTCGCAGCTTGTTTTACGACCTCACCATCACAAAAGCCCACTCCTGTATGCACTCAACCGAACGGAAACCACCCCGTGCGAGTTTCCCTTACATGACAGAAGCCTCGGGCCTCTGCCCAGCCCTTTGTGGAACCATAAGCCACTGTGCCCAGCCACACGAAGCCTCCGCCCAACGCCTCCCGTAGTCTCCGTTGCAAACCACAGAATTCCCCTGTTTTAGACAATCGAAACAGAGCAGTCATGGCTCAACCAACTCACTGCCCGTAAGCCACCACCCCACCTGTTGCCGCAGCTACAAGCGACGTCGACGCCCCAACCACCCGTGATTGGAAGCTGCCCTGGTCGACGCCCAGCTCCAAACCGTCGAACCCTTAGCAGCAACACTCATGAACGGAATTGTCACTGAGTCCTTGACACCCTTTTGAGCTGCTACAAATTTTGTCTCCCTAGCCAAGAAAGAAACAACCTCTGTCGAAGACTCCTTCTCAGGTAGAATCAGTTCCTCCACCATCACTGCTTCATGTGGTCCCATATTCTTTTCAACCTGAACATAGTTATTAGCCACTGCATCCGGAACTACAACTAGCTCCTCTACCACCTTTTTTTTCAGCTTTTTTAACCCAAATTTGTCTGCTTTTCACCTTCTTCTTTTGATCACTTCCACTTCTGCAAGTTTGTTGGTTATGGCCCCGACACCTGCATATATTGCAATACGTAGGTAAAGTTTCAAACACAACTTCTTGTTTGCGACTTCGAGGCTGATCGAGTTTCCCTATCCAAAAGTGCGAGATCGGTTCCTATGAAGCGTCCACCTCTAGGCAAACCCCTAGCACCATCACCATCAGTTCTAGTGGCCCGAGTTGTGGAGTTGTCTCGATGTATCAGTTTGCCAATGGGTGCCGTAAGCATCCATAAAACAGAGGAATGGTATAAATTCGATGAGAGGCCTGGCAGAAATACCCACACCGGAACCCACGATGGTTCAAAAAATTCATCAAAGTCTGACCTCCACGCAAAAGATCTATAAGGAACACCATTGATGTCACGAGATTCACGGGACAAAGATTTATTAAAATCACTTTCATTGGATAACCGAACAAACACATGCCGAGGCGTTTGCATGGCAGAAACAATGGGCATACTTGATAATCCCCAGCGGCAGCAAATAAAGGCCCTAATGGCATCCAAAGATGGTCTTTGCCGTAGAGATTTCAGAACCAAGGAGAAACGGAAGGGCTCAGTAGTCTTCTCTAGTTCCTCGATGGAGAACGTGAAATACAGTTCTCCATCAATGGTTTTCAGATGACGAAACGGTACTTCCATCTCCAGCAATGGTTGGGACACCTCTGAGACAAGATCAGCAAATGACCGAGGATGGCCAGCCTTAGGTAGTGGCCGCCATGCAGCCTACGCAAGAACCCAAACGAACAGGAAAAGCAAAAATCCTAGCTGAGCAATTTCACATAAATAAGGAAAGTTTTGCCAAATATATGGATTTGATACGAAACATAATTGAACAATAGTGAAGAACTTCAAAAGGAATAGGTCTATAGGATTGAGTGTGGTATTAGCCAAGAGCTATGATACCATATTAGAAAATGAGATGGCAAAGATAGAACGAGAGTGAGAGACTTTGAAAATTACATATTTCTTCTACTCTCAATTGTAATTGATATTATCTTGATTTAATTTTCATAATTATCAAATCAGTTAGATTTAACATTATCTTGATTTAATTTTTATTATATTTAAGATATTTATCTTCTTTTTTTTTTTTTATCTCAATGTAATTTTTCTATAAATATGAGTGTATGCCTTTTATTCAATTTATAATTGAGAGTAGAAGAGAGATGTAGCATTCAAGACTAGATCTCCCTCCTCATCTTTTCTCCATTTCCTTATCTATTATATTTTATTTTCTATGACCAGGATTGAGCTGGCTAAAAAAGTGTTTAATATGGGAAAAATTTTATATACCATACTACCATCTCACTTTCATCTTATTAAGTAAGATGTGGCATATTTATTACCATTAAATGATCTTTTAATTTATACTTCATTATTATCTAATGGTGATGAATGTACTACATATTATATAATATGATTAAAATAAGATGAAAATATGGTGTATAGCATTACTCTTATTACGCGGGGGGGGG
>NW_023356262.1:0-563 GCF_001411555.2 Juglans regia
GGGTGCGGCTACTATGCCGCCCCATTTTGACCGCTGGGCTACGGCCCAGCGTAAATTCCTTTTTTTTTTTTTTTTTTTTTTTCTTTTCACATTTTTTTTACATATTTAAATATATTTAAAAAATAAAAAAAATATATCAATATATTTAAAAATACTTCCTTAATTATTAAATAAAAAAAAAATTTTAACCAGCGGTCAAATTGAGTGGACAAAATAGTGAGGCAAAGTAACATTTTTCTATTTTATTTTGTACCCATTAATCACAGTACCGACACTGCCACTAAAATACATTATAGTCCACACGGTCAATGGTCGGAGCAAAAAGTGAATTTTAGCACAGAATGTGAGGGGGAGAGAGAGAGAGTCCAGCGTACCAAGAAAAAGGCTATTTTGCCTCCAATAAAATAACTAAGTTATATACTGTTTAAAAAAAGAGAGATTTATAATCTGTCAAATTCACACCACATTGCTATAAAATTGGACACAATAATATTATTGGCCACAGATTATGTGCTAGAATCGGCATTGCTTACAGAGTTTGAAACTCATCACAGCATATTCCC
>NW_023356263.1:0-343 GCF_001411555.2 Juglans regia
AGCACAGGAATTGTGCACACGTGCCATGTCAACTATATATAACTAAAGAGATAAAAAAGAAAATGGAAGATGAAAGAAAACACGAAAAGCCTTTTCTCTCCGAGTTTCTCTCCCCTCCTATCAATGGTTAAAAAATTAATTTTTTTCATGTGGGTCCTATGTTTTATTCATTTTTTTCAAAGCGATTACGCGGCGGTTACGCAATTCACGGTTGTAAGTATATTTTCTCTTTCTCTCCCCTCCTATCAATGGAAGCTCTAAACTATACACCATTATTGCGTTTCCTAATCATCCTGTGAAAAAAGTTGATGAACTTGAGAGGAAGAAGAAGACTCTTTCTTCA
>NW_023356264.1:0-235 GCF_001411555.2 Juglans regia
CTAACGGATGATCATACAAAATCATGTCAGTTTACGAAATTATTTTTGTATAATTTCTTTGTACCTGTATCACTTCTCTTCTCGTAATTTAGACGTATATACCATGGCTTATACATACATACATACATACATATATATATATATATAAGTAATGTTATTTGAAAACGTTTACACTATACACCATCTATATATATAGTATAATTTAATTTGTAAGATTTAAATTAAATTATGTTAC
>NW_023356265.1:0-228 GCF_001411555.2 Juglans regia
ATAGTGATTTTATTTTTTATTTATATATTATAGTGATTTTATTTTTTATTTATATATTATAATGATTTTATTTTTTATTTATATATAATAGTGATAAATATTATAGTGATTTTATTTTTTATTTATAAATAATAGTGATTTTATTTTTTATTTATATATAATAGTGATAATATTTTTTATTTATATTTAAAAGTGATAAATATTATAGTGATTTTATTTTTTATTTAT
>NW_023356266.1:0-422 GCF_001411555.2 Juglans regia
GTGTGCGGATGACCCATAGGGGAGATCATGGTGCATACACTAAAAATGGACTATTTTCTGGGAAAATAGCGTGTGTTGGATTTTGTGTAATTCATTTTCTGGGAAAATGTTTTACGGAGTATTTATTGGGCCAAATGAGATTTTTGGCGTATGTTGGAAAATTTTCATTTTCGGGGAAAATGATGTTTTGAGAAAAATGCATATTTCATCATATGCATGCATGTTGGTGGCATTAATGCATTTTTATTTCTTGAGGATTATTTTTGGGTTATACTTACCTGCGGTACCATTCTGTGGTAACGCAGATTTTGATGCAGATGAGGAGGAGGGTGAGCCTGAGGAGACGGCTCCGCCCGAGGAGTGATCTGGGATCACTATTTATTGTTATTTTATTTTACCCTTCTGTATTTTCGGGACATGTG
>NW_023356267.1:0-248 GCF_001411555.2 Juglans regia
CCCCCCCCCCCCCGTTTCGCTTTCTTTCGAGTGTGCGTCGTTCGCCCCCCCTGTTTCGCTTTCGTTCGTCGTTCGTCGAACTCCTCGGCTCCTCGCGACGACCACGCCGCCCTCCAGGCACGCCGCTCCACTCATCTTCACGGTGACGTCGCGTCGCGACTCGCCTCCACTCCAGTGTGCTTCAGTCCTCAGTCCTCACGCCTCACGGTGACGCCGCCCCCCTCTGGTTTCACGGTGACGCCGAGTCG
>NW_023356268.1:0-390 GCF_001411555.2 Juglans regia
ATTTGAATAATTAAGTGTAAAATTAAGTGTAAAATTACTGCCAAAATCTTGAGTTGTATTTGAATAATTAAGTGTAAAATTAAGTGTAAAATTACTGCCAAAATCTTGAGTTGTATTTGAATAATTAAGTGTAAAATTAAGTGTAAAATTACTGCCAAAATCTTGAGTTGTATTTGAATAATTAAGTGTAAAATTAAGTGTAAAATTACTGCCAAAATCTTGAGTTGTATTTGAATAATTAAGTGTAAAATTAAGTGTAAAATTACTGCCAAAATCTTGAGTTGTATTTGAATAATTAAGTGTAAAATTAAGTGTAAAATTACTGCCAAAATCTTGAGTTGTATTTGAATAATTAAGTGTAAAATTAAGTGTAAAATTACTGCCAAAATC
>NW_023356269.1:0-479 GCF_001411555.2 Juglans regia
GCATGTTCGCGCTACTTGAAAATTATTTCCTGAAGTTTCCTACCGTTTCTCAGGAACCTAACAAATATTGTCTTCAATTTCACGGTAGCGATGACGACCAGATTTTTAATGCGGGTTGTGCAGTGCTAGCAGACGGTGGAGTTTTGAAACCAGACGGATTCGTTTGGATTCGTAAGTGATCTCAGCTCATCTCAACTCATCTCAGCTCATCTCAACTCATCTCACTACTATTCAGCAACTTTAATTCATAAATCTCACTACTATTCACAACTCATCTCATTACTATTCACAATCCATCTCAGCTCATCTCAGCTCATCTCAAATCATCTTCGAATCCAAACGTCTTCTAGTTTGATATTTTCCCAGCCAGTGAAACTGTTTTGCGGAGATTTACTGTCATTATACGGCCTCTCCGCCTCTCTGGTCATTTCCTTGATTTGATTGTATTTTGGTTTGACATGGAGTACTACTAGTACTGG
>NW_023356270.1:0-694 GCF_001411555.2 Juglans regia
CCATATTTTTTTAAAGAGTGTTAGAGAATTGTACACCTTATAACTATATTTAGCATTATTTTTTGTGACATTTTGGTATGATAATGTAGGGCCAGAGCACAAGCGTTATGGATATGGCTCATGGAAATGAGCTGATTGAATATGTGGCGATACGATCCATATGCAAAAATAAGTCCGATTCATCGTTTGCACGTCATCCATAGCACTTATCTGAACTTGATTCTATAAAGTTGATCAATAGTATAAGAGCATGATCAACTTTACACTCATTTTCAAGCTTTTAAACTAATTAAGCTTTTGAAAAATTCAACACACTAAGCCCCGTTTAGTTGTTGGACTGTACTGAAATTAATTTAGTTCAGTCTAATTTTAAACTAAGTTTAATATCTAAACACCCAACTCTCAAATCACTAAACTCATTTTAACTCAAAACCTCTTTACACGTGGGACTCGTAACCTTTTTCAATTCAACACCACTTTACATGCGGGATTCACAACATTTTTCAAATTCTCATAAATATATATAAACTCATTTTAACATCCAAACAAATCTAAACTCATCTTAAATGGCTTCACAAAACTTACTCCACAATCTCAACTTACTACTATTCATAAAGAAATCAACTCAACTCATCTCAACTCAACTCAACTCAACTCAACATCTAAACGTAATCTGAAGTAGTGAAAATAACAT
>NW_023356271.1:0-212 GCF_001411555.2 Juglans regia
CATCATCCGGATACCCCCGAGAGCAACAATGTGCGTAGCACTGGGTGCCATAACACCATCCGCCGTGCACAAGCATGTTGCAAAGGAGGCATCCAAACAAATAGGCCCAACCGCCATGGGGTAGACTAGAGCACCCGACGGCTAGCCAACGTGAGAAAGCCCCTAGCACGACCGATTGCCCCCATCAACAAGCCCATGCGCGGCACTAGGTG
>NW_023356272.1:0-208 GCF_001411555.2 Juglans regia
GTGATGATTAGATCATTGAGATCTTCTCTACCTAGAATTAGTATGACCAAAAGGCAATTCTCTAGTCTCGATGATTGAAATAAGGTTTTGATTAGGAAAAAATCTATTAATTATATTCTCATCATTCCATAATGTGTCATTAGATGATAGGTTCACAAGTAAAATATAATAAATATTATTTAATCATCTAATATCACATTTTGAAATA
>NW_023356273.1:0-461 GCF_001411555.2 Juglans regia
TGGGGCGTGCGGCGCAAGGGGCAATAAGACGAAACCCTAAGGCCAAATCCCCTAAAACGGCGCCGTTTGGTTTAGTGAGGGCTGGGTTCACGCGGGCTGGACCGGGCCACGGGCTGGGCTCTCAAACCGGGTTGGGCTTCAATCACAAGGCTGGGTTCGGCTACACGGGCTGTCTGCTGGGCTACGGGTCTCACAAACCGGGCTGAACCATTTAAAACACACACACACGGCCCAGCGAATTAAAACACAAATAATAAGCCCAAAAATAAACACAAGCCCAAAAATAAATAAAAACCCACTACAAAAATAACCTCAATAATAACACATATAAAAATAATAATAATAAAAACCCAACATATCAAAATAAATAATAACACACCCAAATAATAAAATACCAAGAGTATAAACAACATAATAACACAAATAAAATAACACTATAACTAATAAAAATGGAGATCTCA
>NW_023356274.1:0-582 GCF_001411555.2 Juglans regia
TCTGAGAAGGTTAGGAATCTTTTTACAAACATGTGGTCGACATTTTGGAAATGAGCATTGGGCGCGCAAGAGAGTCAATTTAGAGGGCATTGTTTCTTCGGCTATGGTGGCAAGCACAACAAAAGTTCCATGGGTGATAAAGGGAGGGATGACTTTATGAAATTATTCAGACTTTAGGTTGTTTTCATGAACGACTTTCTGAAATTATTTTTTGATTTTTTCGTTTTATTTTTTGGATGACTTTCTGGAATTATTCCTCAAAGACGTGAGGTTGCTGCTGCTGTGCTAGTGGAAAGAGAGTAGTTGAACGCTTGGGAGAGGAATGAGAGTGAAGTCTGGCGTGGGGAAGAACGAGAGAGTAGATGCCTTTCGTCTTTCTTCTTTTTGTGTATTTTTCTGAGTTTTTTTAATAAAACAATGCGCCTAGTCAGCTGGGGTGCACGAATTCGTGCGCCAAATCGTCTGTATATAGCAGAACCACCCGGATATATACATGCAATCCATATCTTACAAATTAACCTCGTGCAACTTATTAGAAATTAGCGGAGATCGAGTTCGAATTTTTTATTTTTTATTTTTTAA
>NW_023356275.1:0-3458 GCF_001411555.2 Juglans regia
TATTTATTTTTTAGTTGTTTTTTTTTACGTTGAAATAATTTGGGTTGAATTGAATTAAGATGATAAAATATTATTAGAATATTATGTTTTAATATTATTATTATTATTTTAAAATTTAAAAAAATTAAATAATTTATTATATTTTATATTAAAATTTAAAAAATTATAACGATGATTTAAAATAAATTTAAAATCCAAACGAAACCTTTATCTCATGTCATTCCTTCTGGGGAAAAGCTTCAAACCGGATCCTGTGCAGATCGGAGATTTTACACCTTCCAGCAAAATCTAAAAACGTAGGAGATTTATATTTGTTACGGTGGGTGTGAACAAAAAATTCACTCAACTTCTTACTATTTATACAATCTCTACATTTCACATTATTTTTAATTTTTATTATTTTTTTCTTTTATTAAATATTTATTATATAAATAATGAATAAAATAATTTAAAAAAAATAAACTCAAAAAAAAATTTAAAAAAAATATTAAAAATTTAAAAAATTTAAAAAAGTGTGGAGTGTAGAGTATGGTGGAGGTTGTTTAGCAAAGCTCGGGTGTGAATTGAGGTTTTCTTTCCTTCAATTTCAATTTTTCCTGTCTCTTTCGAGCCCTCATCTTCTCTCCCATTTCCCTTTTTCTTTATTCTCTTTTCTCCCTCTCACACTCCTCTTCCTTTTAAAGATAATATTTCTATTTTTATATTTGAAAAAACAAAATAAAAAGTAAGTAGTAGGATATTGTACTTCAAATTTAAACATGAAAAAATACTTAAAAAAATATTTATTCAATTGTTACATTAATAATATATTAATGCCCAGAAACATTTCTAGTTTTTTCAAAAAAGTATTTCTTTAATTTCTGTGCTTAACATAGGACTGAAACTTGATCAGGATTATTTTCTTTTCTTTTGAGCTTGAGAGAGATAGAACGCTCGAGAGAGACAGGTTGTCTTTTCTTCTATTTAAATTTTAAAATAATAATAATATTATTATAATAATTTTTTATTTAATATTTAACTTTTATTTAAAATTATTTCATATTATTATACTATTTAAACAAACATGTGAACTCGAAATATGCCTCAAATAATTTTTTTCTTGTAAATATTTTTTAAGCCTTTTTAATCTAAAAAATAAATAAAAAATATATATAATTTTATTCATAATTACTTCTTTTAAAAACATTAAAGATCAGAAGGATTAAAAATATGTGAATAATACCTTCAAAAGAAACATTTAGAAATCATAATAATATTTTATGGGAAATGAAACTTCCGTTTTGTTATTTATAATTTTAAATAATTCTTTTCATCAGTTTATTATTTATTATTTTACACTCTATATCTTATAAAAAACAGCCTACACCTAATAAAAAAAAATATATTATCTTATATATTGAGGGTGTTGGTGAATAATGACTTAAACAAAATCCTATAATTTCTATTTTAGAATTTCAAAATTTCGCAACAAACCGATAGCCTCAAACCTTTCATTTTTGTCTTTCTTAGAACATTCTCATCTCAAACTCTATTTCACTATTATTCTTAAATTATAAGAAAGAATTTAGAGAAAAGCTGAAAAATCTCCACCAATCCCATTTCTTATTTTAAGATTTTAATTTAGGGGATAAACAGTAATTTTTCAAATATAGGGAATCATTATTTATCTCATAAATTATCTTTTATTAATATTGTATTCTAATAAATAAAATAAATTCATCTTTCAATTATCTATATTTTCTCTCATACTCATATTTATTATAATTTAAATAATTACTAAAATATAAAAATTAATTTTAAAAATATTATCATATCCGTAAAAAAATAATTTAAATTTTTGTTTAAAATATTCATTAGAGTAATAGTTTAAAATATAAAAAAAAATATTGAGTAATTAAGTTTGTAAATAGAAGTGAGAGAAAAATAATAATAAAGAAATAATAGAAGAATACTGTTTAAATAGAAAAATGATAAAAAATGAGATATAAAAAGTTTTTTGAAAATATGTAAAATTTAAGATAAAATTATAGAAAATATTCTTTTTAATTAAAATTTATAGAAAAATTTAGGAAATCAAATGAAAATGCTATTAGAGAGTTAAACCCAAAAAACAAAAAAAAAAAACAAAAAAAGGACAGCCTTACAAAAAGTCTTCCTCTTATCCCAATTTAGATATATCATGATTTTGTATAATCCTCCAATCCAATTCTAACGAAAAGATTCGAGTAATGATTGAGTTTTGGACGGTGAATTTCTTTATTTTAAACCAACCAACTTGATCTCCTTCCTAACGTTCTGGCCATCACGTACCGTTTACGGTCAGTATACTTACTATTTATTTATTTAAGTAAATATTTTTAAAATTTAGATATGAAATATAACGTGTTTAGATAAAAAAAAAACTAGTATACGGTACTTTTCATTCATCTGTATCTTCTATCCAAACCGGAACTTATGCTTAGATGTTAAATTGAATTGAGTTGAATTGAGTTGAGATGATAAAATATTGTTAGAGTATTATTATTTATTATTATTATTTTAAAATTTTAAAAAATTAAATCATTTATTATTTTTTATGTTAAAATTTAAAAAAATTATAATGATGAATTGAGATGAGTTAAACTTCCAAACGAAGCGGTCTTGCTGAGTGGGGTTTAGATTTGGGTGGCTAGCCTCCGAAATCCGGCCTGCCTGTCCTGCCAGGGGATAACTGGCGAAAAGTCAGCCCATTATCCTGAACAAGTGAGCAGGTTTCGTTGAGAATTAAAACCAAATGGATGGAGGACGGAAGGCGGATTGGGCTTTATTACACACACATGACACATGTATCCATATATGTATAAAAAAAAAAAAAAGTAATACTACATACAGTCGTGGAATGTATAAATACTGTACAGTCACTTTGAAAAAAAGTAGAATCCATTATTAAAAAATTAATTTCTTTTCATGTGTGTTTTCATATTTATTCATTTTTTTCAAAACAACTACACGACACTTGCATACTCACGACTGCAAGTATCATTTCTAAAAAAAAAACCCTAAACCTAACTCTTTTCCGGCTACCGTCTCTCTCCTCCTCTTCCTCCACTTCCTTTTTTTCTTTCTCTTTCTTTTTATTTTTTGTATACTTTTTGATGTTCTTCCCAGACACAACGCTGTGAGGCAAAAATCCACAATGGTGGGTCTCGTGTGAGCCTTTTTACATATGGCTTGGCCATGGGTCTGCAATGAACATAGACGTATGGTCGTATGTCCTGGTCGTGGCTAGTGGATCTATAGTGAGCACTGTCATCGTTTGTTTCAATCTAGAGCATTTTTTGTTTGATTTGGGGCATTTGTCTTTGTCTAGGGTTGATTAACTTGATTTTGCGTGATTTATGCCTTGTTTAGGCTAGATCTAAAAGATGACTATCGACCTATATTTTGTGTAGATCCAGTAATTTTACGGGTAGTCGGAT
>NW_023356276.1:0-614 GCF_001411555.2 Juglans regia
TGTTTTGACCCGCTAGTGAATACTATGAAATATGTTAACACAACCTAACATGTTTCGACCCGTTTATGTAAATAGGTTGAATAGACCTGAAATTAACCCGTTTGACCTAATTAAATTTAATATAATTTTATATAAATGTTAAAATCACAATATTTATAAAAAATATATATATAAATAATTATAAGTCTAAATTTACAATCTAAACAATAAAAATATCAAAATTAAAATCTTAACAATTTTACTTTTAAATATAATGGTATAATTGTAATTTTAACTTTTATAACAGGTCAAAATGAGTTGATTCGTTATTAACCCATTAAACAATCGTGTCTTAATGGGTCAACTAGTTTTGATCCAAACCCGTTAAAATTAAATTTAAACATACTATTATCGTATTGTGTTTGTGTTAGGTTAACGGGTCATGTCACATATTATCATCTTTAGAGAGGAGGCCCAAACAAAGATGGGAAAGGACAAGATAGTCCCTGCCAGGGTATGTCCCCAGGCCGCTCCACCTCTAGTAATAGCACCACATTAAATGCGACGCAACACGATCCCAAGACACAAAGACTCGAAGGAAACAAGAGCCCCTCCAAGAGGGGACACCACATTAA
>NW_023356277.1:0-351 GCF_001411555.2 Juglans regia
CATGCCTTGATTGATAGCTTCATAATATTTGGGGGTTATGTGCTTCAAAAATCATTCAAGGGTTGGTAGAAGTCCTTTTTTTCTTTCTAAACATAAGCTTCCACAAACGCTTATGCACATGCCTTGATTGATAGCTTCATAATATTTGGGGGTTATGTGCTTCAAAAATCATTCAAGGGTTGGTAGAAGTCCTTTTTTTCTTTCTAAACATAAGCTTCCACAAACGCTTATGCACATGCCTTGATTGATAGCTTCATAATATTTGGGGGTTATGTGCTTCAAAAATCATTCAAGGGTTGGTAGAAGTCCTTTTTTTCTTTCTAAACATAAGCTTCCACAAACGCTTATGCA
>NW_023356278.1:0-222 GCF_001411555.2 Juglans regia
AAGACTGAATAATCAACTAATTCGCTCCTCCAAAACTCTCTCACGCTACTCTCGCTTTGATGGTCACAATTGTAAAACGAAAATTTTCTTGAGAAATGTCACTTTTAGTCTTAAGATCCTGTTTGGATTGAAAAATGAGTTAAGATAATTTGTAAATAGTAATAAGATTTGTGAGTTAAGATGAGTTTATATGGTTTTTGAAAAATTTGTGTATTTAGATTA
>NW_023356279.1:0-226 GCF_001411555.2 Juglans regia
TAAATAGCTTGTTTCTTTCTCTTTATATGAGGTCGGTTTGATAGTGAGACGAGAATAGATGAATTAAGATGATTTATGAATAGTAATAAAATTATTAGTTGATATTAGATGAGATGAGATTAGATGAGACATTTCTGTATCCAAATGGGCATTCAAATTTGATTCTCTCTTGCAAAAGCCAATCCCGAATCTTGTAGGTCCTTAACCACTTAATTCTTTTAAAAAG
>NW_023356280.1:0-585 GCF_001411555.2 Juglans regia
ATTGTTTTCTTTAAAAGTATTGACCTTGAATTTTTTAGAAATATTTTTAAAGTCCTACTATTGACATTGACTTTAAAAATATTTTCTTTTATTCTAAAAAAAACATCAAGTATAAAGATTCCTTATAATAAATTAAATCGTTCAAAATACTAAAAATATAAAAGAACGATGTCATTTTTAGAAATCTTAGTATGAAAATCATAATAAATAAAATTGTTTTCTTTAAAAGTATTGACCTTGAATTTTTTAGAAATATTTTTAAAGTCCTACTATTGACATTGACTTTAAAAATATTTTCTTTTATTCTAAAAAAAACATCAAGTATAAAGATTCCTTATAATAAATTAAATCGTTCAAAATACTAAAAATATAAAAGAACGATGTCATTTTTAGAAATCTTAGTATGAAAATCATAATAAATAAAATTGTTTTCTTTAAAAGTATTGACCTTGAATTTTTTAGAAATATTTTTAAAGTCCTACTATTGACATTGACTTTAAAAATATTTTCTTTTATTCTAAAAAAAACATCAAGTATAAAGATTCCTTATAATAAATTAAATCGTTCAAAATACTAAAAATATAA
>NW_023356281.1:0-892 GCF_001411555.2 Juglans regia
AAAAAGAACTTCCTATCTCTTTTGAAATCTATCGACCCGTCTCCCTCTAAACCTTCATTACAGTTCTGTCACGAGGGGGTGGGAGCTTCGGCTCCTTCCCCCTCCCTCCCTCCCTCCCCTCGTCCCCTCGTCTCCTCTGTGTAGTGCTTCATTTTTATGTTTGGTGTGTTTTGCTGGCTAAATAAGAGAGAATCGCGAATCTGGAATGTCCGGCGATTATAGATGTGCATGCGCCTCTCCATGGCGTTGCCCAGTCACCGATTTTCAAGCTTATCGAAGGCGACGCCAACGGAACGGCGAGTTGCCCGCACGTGCAGCCTAGAGTTTGTAGTTGCGTTCGGTGAGTGGCTTTCTTGCGCCACCAGGAGACCTCTGCCGTCGCCACGCGTGGCTTCACTGGGGCTTGTGAGTCCGGAATCTCCAAGATCGGTCGGCGGTTTTCTTCCATGGTGGCGCGCACGCACCACCGCATTTGCCGGAGTATTGTAATTTTCTATTGTTTCAGTAGTTTTTCTTTGTAATTTATTTCGTGTCTTATTTATCTTTTTTAAAAAATAAAAAATCCAAAAACTGTCTCTTCGGACCTTGGTCCAAATGGTGTGATGTCCCCTCTTTGCTTTGGCAGTGTATGGGGTTGGTGTACCTTACTCCGCTTAGTCGGGGTATAGGTTTTGTCACCTGGTTACTATTTTTCTATAGGGGACAGGGATGTGTACGACGGATCCCTTAAACTTAGGTCTTTAGCGATTTGTAGTCTAGACTAGACCATGTCAGCCACGGTAGCGTGCTAGGGAGCTATTAACATTTGTAACTGATTTCTTAAAGTCATATTTGTATGTCCTCTTTTGTGAATAAAAGAATGATATGTGATCCTTTTATTAAAAAAATATAT
>NW_023356282.1:0-203 GCF_001411555.2 Juglans regia
CTGCCTTGACAGCCCCATGGCTTGCCTTGACAGCCCCGTGGCAAGCCCCATGGCCTGCCTTGGCAGCCCCATGGCATGCCTTGGCAGCCCCGTGGCAAGCCCCATGGCATGCCTTGGCAGCCCCGCTCGCACGCCCCATGGCCTGCCTTGGCAGCCCCGTGGCTTGCCTTGACAGCCCCGTGGCAAGCCCCATGGCATGCCTT
>NW_023356283.1:0-309 GCF_001411555.2 Juglans regia
TAATTTCGTGACTAAAGGTAGGTTTGGGGGGTGAGATGAGAATTTTGTATTTTGTTTTGAAGTTTAAAATATTATGTTTTAATATTATTATTGTTTTGAGATTTAAAAAAAGTGTATTGAGATTTGAAAAAATTGAATTGTTTATTATATTTTATATGGAGATTTGAAAAATGTGTAATAATGAGATGAGAATTTTATATTTTGTTTTAGTTACCAAACCTGCCTAAATGTTTAAAATATATATATATATATATATATCACCTCTTGGTCCATAATATTTTTGCAATCGCATCAATATAATAGGTAGAT
>NW_023356284.1:0-312 GCF_001411555.2 Juglans regia
ATTTTCCCTTGAAACCTAGGTTGCAAAGACTATATATGTGTAAGAAAACAGCTCATGATATGAGGTGGCACGAGGAGAAAAGAGTTAAGAATGACGGGTATATGAGGCATCCGGCTGATTCACTTGCGTGGCAGTACCTGATTCCCTTGTTAGGATGAATTCGACCTCGACTTTAGTCGTAGCGAGGATTTGAGAACCGTGAATGAGTTGATGGCTACACTATTCCGACGTCACAAAGGACGATGTCATGACCACTTCAAGAAGTTTGAGACGTTGGAAGAGGCTGCGCAGTCTCCTTTTCAGCAGATGAAG
>NW_023356285.1:0-1624 GCF_001411555.2 Juglans regia
GCCCACCGCCGTGCGCCGGCGGTGACTGACACCGCCCCTCCCTCTCAGCCCTCCTCGCGCCGCCATTAGCCCCCACGCACCACACCAAGCCGCGGCACTCCTTGTGCCTCTGCGCCGTCGTCGCACCATCTCTGGCCACCATCTTCTCACCACATCATCATCGACCTTCTAGCAACCTAATGCACCTATCCTTGGCTCCGATCTGTCACCGGTGAAACCCATCTATCTCCATCTCCGATTTGAGCATTTTGGCCTTAAACCGCCGCCCACGCCGCTACCCACAGCCAACCACCACCACCACTAGCTTCACCGACATCCCTAAGGCCTACCCTATCAATTCGGGTCTTCGTTTACACCCATTCAAAAGTGGATTTTTTAGACCCACGGCCACAGTGCATTTCGCACTGTTTTGTTGCTACATTGCCGCTTCTAGCACCTCCGTGATCTTTCAAAAATTATATTATAGCATTGTAAGTATTCTTCCCAAAGAATTTTTGAGATTTAAATGTATTTTTGTGCTAATTCATATTTACTGTGAATTTGTTGGTTGTGCCGGACTGAGTCCGAGGAGTAAGAGGGTCGGTTGGATTGGATGATGGAATTGTTTGTGTGAAATTAGTTTATGCTTTGAAATTTGTTGGCGGTTTCGGATTTAAAAATTGGTGTTTTGAGTGTGATGTTGGTCATGGTGGATATTGGTGATTTTTAAGAAGTGATGATATATTTTGAGATTACGAGGGTTTTAAGTTTTGAGAAATTAAAATAGGTTATTTTAGAAGTTTACGCTTAAATATCGAAATCCGTGATTGATTGAAAACTTACGGAAATTGTGATTATTTTTATAAGTGACGATTTATAGTCGACTCGACTATTTTTGAGGAAAATTCTGAAAAGCTAAGTTGTCCAGGTAAGCGGTGTTCATATACTTGTTTTGCATAAAACAAATAAAAGGAGGTTGACTTTGAGAATAAATGTGTTTATTTTTTTTGAAAAGAGATGATCTGAAAACAACCTCAGATGTTTATTCTGCATATGCATAAATTCTATATAAGAGAAAGTGTTTTTCTGTCATGACTGGTGTAGACATGAGCTAGTTTTGTGCACTTTATTTTTGAACTAGGGTTTATAACCCTACCACGGGAGTTAAACATGGTATTTGTCCCGATGTGATGCTAAGAGATGATATGATTATAATATTTCAGTTTGGAAATGCCAATGGATTTTCTTTTTGGGAACAACTTTGTTTTTCTGAAAATTTCGCTATGATGTTTTGTAACAAATTTGTTGTTTCTGCATTTTGAAAGTAAATGTCTTGTTCTGCATATTGAACTTTATAAATGCTCATGTTTACATGCTAGTATATGCTCTCTGCTTACTGAGTTGTTGATAACTCACCCCTTATCTCCACAATATTTTTCAGATATTTTGATGGTTCAGCTGAGGATCAAGATTTTGAGGTTTTGGGTGAGATGATGTATGTATAGTGACTTGAATCAAATTTTTCTTTATGATGTTGGGAATTTGGAGTCTATTTTTATATTGTTGGAATGTGAATTTAAGTGCTAGGAAGTAACTCTCCAACCCGTGCGGGATCGGGGCGTTACACGAAGCCCAGGATCAAGCG
>NW_023356286.1:0-842 GCF_001411555.2 Juglans regia
GAACACACTATTCATTCATCAAATTATTTTTATATTATTTCTTTCTCTCTCCTTTTAATATTAATTATTTCTCTTTCCATTTTAAATGACAATTAAAAAAATATAATTAGAATACAATTACTAATTAATATATAATATTATGAATAGTAAAATATGATAAAATAAAATAAATTCATAATTAAAAAAATTAAAAAATTTTTAAAATTATTAATTACTCATTACTATATAATGAATAAATAGATAATTCAATGTAGAGATTTGATGTGAATAGTCAAAGTTAAATTTATCTTATATTATTTTATTGTCATATAATGAAAAAATGACTATTCCAATGTAAAAATTTATGTGAATGTAATAGCTAAATGTTAAATTCATTTTATATTATCAAAAATATACTTTAACTTTAACTAATACAATGAGAGTGCTCTAAAAGCTCGTCTCCATCCTGGCTCCTATTCTCCATCTCTCTGCCTGGCATGCCCCCTTTCATCTGCTCTCATGAAAGTCTAGTTTTTTAAAACCCGGATTCAGGGTTCGGGTTGAACCTTTTTTTTTTTCATTATAATTCAAAAAAAAAAAAAAAAAAAAAATCAGATAATTAGTACAATATGTCTTTTCCCTAATGCTATGCGAAAGAAATTATCCAAGTCTCCGCTCTTCTTTCGCTAAAAGACTGACAATACGCTTCCCTCTCAGCAAGTGTGATTTCTGCACTCACAAAAAGTGGGCGCCAGAACAAAATAGACTCTCTTTCTTATGTATTTATTTTGATTTTGAAAAGTAGTGACATTAGAAAATTAATATGACTGAACCCAAACACTGATTTGTTATGAAAATCTATA
>NW_023356287.1:0-2716 GCF_001411555.2 Juglans regia
TATTTGGTCGGTCCGATCCGGTCCGGACCGAACCGGTCGGTCTGGTCGGTTTCTCCGGTCCGGACCGACCGGTTTACACCCCTAGGTATGTCAGTCTGTTTGTCAGTCAGTCTAGGTAAGTAGAAATATTTTTTAAAAAAAAATTTAATATATATATATATATATTTTTTGACATTCTGCCTGGGTAATTGTTTTTTTTTTTAAAGTAATGATTTGTTGCGTCATAATGCATTTTTTTCAAAATTTTATTGGTTCTATTTGTTGTCTTTTGGGTTATGTGTCCCGGGCTTTCCACTTTATTTTTATTTATTTTTGGGTAAACGTCTGGGTAAGTGTGGTTAAACGTGCACCTCTATCTTAAAATTGAAAAATGATATTTACAATTACATCATACAGTCATTTAAAAAATATATATATATAAAATCTACATAAAAATAAATTAATTTTTTAATAATAGATCTCACTCTTTTTCAAAGTGACTGCACGATACTTGCACACTCCACGACTATACGTAGCATTACTCATTTGCTCCTCATAGAACTAGATTTTTTTTTCTTGGTTTCATCTACAGTGTAATGATGGGACATTACCGGGATTGGGCAATTATCCCTCTGGCTGATATGAGCGTGAAGGTTAAGGTGCAGTTTAGATAGTAAGTTGAGATGATATGAGTTGAAATGAAAGTTAAAAATTAAATGAAATATTATTTTTTAATATTATTATTATTTCGAGATTTGAAAAAATTAAATTTTTTATTATATTTTGTGTAGAAATTTAAAAAAATTGTAATGATAAGATAAGATGAGATGAAATACTTTCACTATCCAAACAGGGTATAAGGGGTTGGCTTTGTTATTTCTCATTTCGTCCCGCAAGCCTCTTTCTCTACCCGAAATGTTTTCTTCTTCTAAAATAGTTTCTTCAGTCTGCATTGCGAATCTGAGCGTCCCTTCCATATATGTTTTGGACATGTTTCATACGTACCGAGAAGACTCATCGAACAACTGGGAGGTGGACCAAGGGACCTGCAAACATACAAGTAAAGAATAGATTAGGGGTAGTCAGGGGAACCTTCGATGCTTAAGTCAGATTTCCTTTTTAGGAAATGTTTACTTTGCCCTAAAA
The DNA here is from genome assembly GCF_001411555.2 of Juglans regia. Lineage (NCBI taxonomy): Eukaryota > Viridiplantae > Streptophyta > Magnoliopsida > Fagales > Juglandaceae > Juglans > Juglans regia. The sequence continues at coordinate 1,126 of NW_023356287.1, forward strand.
TTCCGTGAGTTTGAGCATACTTTGATTAGACTTTTATATTAGGTAGTTGAAGTTTTGTTGCCTTCATCCTAAAAAGTTATCCCATCGTGCCTCATGCATGTGAATCAGTTAGGGCGGTGTGATACCTTAAGGGAAATAATTAATGCAGTGTTGAGCTCCAATTCACGTTTCGGCACCTTCTCAGTCAGGGCCTATGAGTCTCTCTCTCTCTCCTCACGAGGAGAGCCATGATTAGTCTTTTGACAAGCATTCCCATAGCCGTTGTTTTACAACTGTCACTTCGATTGCTTTTCAGCCTGCTACAGCGACCCACCTTTCTTTCCTCAGTATATGAGTCGCGGTAACCTCTTTCGCATGCTTCCTAGCATCCGTTTTCTCGGAACTTGAGGAGTTTGCGTCCCCTCAGCCTATGCTAGTGGCGCCCACCTTCATTTTCCCAGGTGATTGGTTGTTGTAGCTTTTCCCGCATGCTTCCTAGTATCCACGTGCTGATGATGATTCAAGGCAGCTGACAGGTTGGCGTATGTCACCCCTGACCACCTCTGTCGACACCGCATTATTGTTGGGCCGGGCAAAACAGACTTCTCACTTGGTGGGACAAGCCCACCAAAGCCATCATCTTCACTTTACATGACCGATGGGCCTTCCTTCGGATAGTGGGATCTCGGCCTCTTGGACTGGGCCTTTTAACCCTTTCCATTACCCCGCTAATTCTCTTTGAACTGGTTCAATGGGAATTTAATTTTCCCTCTTCTTTTCTCTTCCCCTTCCTTCTTTTACACTTTTACCCTCCTTAGCCTAATGACTAGGCTCTTCAGAATTGTCTTGATGAGCCGTTTGGTTTCCCATGTCGCGTCGTGCCGTGTGTTTCACAGGATTCGAACCCTTTCACATTCCCCGTCTGACACATGGGTACGGAAGGCCAACAGTCACTTCCCTTTTATATAAAAACGTTCTACCCTCTTTTCCCCTCTTTACCACATCTTTGTCTCTTTGTGCTATAATCTTCTCATTCTCTTTGCTCGACTCATTTTCTTCTTCGTCACTTTTCTCAACTTTAATCTCAATGGCTCCCAAGAAGACCGTTCAACCCAAGATTCTCGGGGAATTGGACTCGGTCAGAACTAGCGTTCAAACGTCACCTATGAGTTCCTGTCGTCACTGGCTTCCACCTTTCATAACCCGGAGAAGGTGGTTTTTTTAGCCTCTTAGACCACGTGAGGGTGCTGTCGATGATGAGGATTATGCCTCGAAGGTTGCCCTTTTCCCAGCATGTTCTCTTGCAGGCTAAGGTTACCTTTTCCTGGTCTTGTCTGTGACCTGCTAGATCGTCTCGGATCGGTCTCCTCTTAACTCCACCCAAAGCTTGGATGATCTTGATGTGTTGTTGCATCCTCTGGCGGCGAGCTTTGTTGTAATCAGGCCCAAAGCAGGCTGACCTTACTGGCCGTAGGGGTGGGCTCCGACTCCGACGGAGTCGGAGTTGTCATTTCCGACCTCCGACTCCGACAAAAGTCGGAGCCAAAGTTCCCCTCCGACTCCGACTCCGAACATAGTCGGAGTCTGAGTTCCGATCGGAGGTCGGAGCTCC
>NW_023356288.1:0-330 GCF_001411555.2 Juglans regia
ATTTTTTTTCTTTTTATGTAAGTTTCAGAGTAATCTTTTTTTTTTTTTTTAAATGAGTGGACAAGACTTGTTATCCTAAGAGTATAAATATTTTTTCATTTGAAAAATATTCTAATCACAAATAAATTACATAAAATTAATATCATAAATTGATGTGATTTTATATAGTTCATCAAAGTTTATGGGATTACTTGATGTACTTTAATGTGGTCCGTTAGATCTACTTTATAATAATAGTAACTTTATAATCTGATTAACCATATTAAACCACATCAATTTATAAAATTATTTTTATATAATCTTTTTATAACTAGAGTATTTCTCATCTTC
>NW_023356289.1:0-504 GCF_001411555.2 Juglans regia
GGGTAGGTTTGGAGAGTGAGATGAGAATTTTATATTTTATTTTAGTGTTTAAAATATTATATTTTAGTATTATTATTATTTTAGAATTTGAAAAAATTGATTGTAATTTGAAAAAGTTAAATTGTTTATTATATTTCGTATGAGAATTTAAAAAATATGTAATGATGAGATGAGATGAAATGAAAATTTTGGATCTCATCTCACCCTCAAACCTGCCCTGAATGGACTTCTGCCTTTGGAATCTGAGCATCACAAGTTTCCTTGACATTTTTCTTGAAGGATATAAGAGCAAGATCCAACTAAAAAAAAAACTTTGAAAGTATAGATATTAGTAATATTAATTAATTAATTAATTAATTACAAGAAAATTACTTATTTACGACTAGTTAATTTTAACGAAATGATTATTTATAATTAAAATTGATTATAAATAATTTTTTATTTATAATAAATTAGTCACAAAAGTCCGTTTTTCTTATAGTTAATAATTAGGAAAATAGGAGT
>NW_023356290.1:0-221 GCF_001411555.2 Juglans regia
TTATACTTTAAGGAAAATGCTATTCCTCCAGAAGATTTCTACCGAAAATTTCTATCAAAATTATATTTTATATTTTTTATATTTTTTTATTTTTACTTAATGATTAAGAAATGTTTTTAAATGAATTTATGATTTTTTCATATTTTTTAAAAATATTTAAAGTGTTTAAAAAAATGATTGAAAAAAAAGCAAAAAAAAAAAAAAAAAAATTTGCCTTTCGG
>NW_023356291.1:0-235 GCF_001411555.2 Juglans regia
GTTTGTTTGGCTTACCATCATTTCATACCAACAAAATTTGACTCTGGGTGCCGTGCTGGTTTGTTAGGCCAATCTTTCAGCCGACTGCCTCAAAAAGTAAATAGAAAGTATATCACAAAATAAATTTATAAATTTATAAAATAATATGTTTTGACATTTGAGGTTCATCCCCTTGAAAAATGCAAGAGAATCTTGACTGCATACGCATTATGTAGATTTATGGCGCCCATTGATT
>NW_023356292.1:0-2055 GCF_001411555.2 Juglans regia
ACGTTAGCCGATGTGGCCAATGTATTAAAAAATGTTGCTCCCTAAAAGCATTCTCACATGGTTCCCTAAAATACGTTTTTTCCTAAATTATAAGGTCTGTATTTGGGGTTTTTCCCAAATACATGCTCCATTCGGTTTTCCATTTTAGGGCTTGCTATTGGGGATGCTACAGTGGCTCCCCATATATGAGAACTATTGTACATCCTCAATCCTCCCTTTCGGTTTAATCTCGCGCCAACGCCCCTTAAGTTCGAACCTCCTTGCTACGATCGTCGTTCGCCCTCCCATCCGGCAGCCCCTCCATTGTCGTCTCCAGTAAGACTCATGCACACACACAAAGTCTCTCTCACACCCACTCACTCACTCACTCACACACACTCTCTCTCTCTCTCTCTCTCTCTCTATTGCGCGCGCGCAATGGGATGCTCTGTGCCGATTCATCTTCTTCCTAGCATCCACCTTGCATGCTTCATTGTTTACATCCATCGATGTCGTGGTTTATCTAGTGATTTAATGTTGTGATTACTCTGTGATTTATTGATGTTGAGCCGTGCTTTACTCAATTTTGTTGGGTCTGATCTTACACATTCTCTTGGCTTGTGATTTACGAATTTGGGTGTTCTGCTACTCGAACATGTGGCACCAACTCGAACCTTTATGTTCTGCAAAATTGGGGCTCTGATTTTCCTTGTTGGTCTCTCACGATCTATTTAGGGTTTGCCATTTGGGTTTGTGATTTTACAGGCTGTGAGTTTGCTCTAAGTGCTTGTGATTTTGCTGCTCAGTTTGATCTTTAATTTGATAGCCACTTTGATACATTCATTGTCTTTGTTGGGAATTATTTTTCATGCTTTCATTTTCACAAAGTATACTTGCCATTTCGGTATATGATTCTGCATCCCTATTGTTCTAATTTTGCAAGCATAGAGTTTGCTCTAACTCTTTGTGATTCTGCTACAGTTTGGTCTTTAATTTGATAGCCACTCTGATGCATTCATTATCTTTGTTGAGAATTATTTTTCATGCTTTCATTTTCACAAAGTATACTTGCCATCTCGGTATGTGATTTTGCATCCCTATTGTTCTGATTTTGCAGGCTATGAGTTTGCTCTAACTCTTTGTGATTCTGCTGCTCACTTTGGTCTTTAATTTGATAGCTACATTGATGCATTCATTATCTTTGTTGGGAATTATTTTTCATGCTCAAATTTTCACTTGAAATACTTGCCATTTGGGGTTGTGATTTTCACCTAAAATACTTGCCATTTGGGGCTGTGATTTTCACCTGAAATACTTGTCATTTGGGGCTTTGATTTTGCATGCTTTAATTTTGCTCTTCTACTTTGTGTAACTGCTGCTCACTTTGGTCTTATTTTTGTTAGTCACGTTAATGCACATAACTATGATTGGTATTAAAAATGTTACCGTTGTAGAAAAGATAAAAAATGTTACCATTGGAGAAATGACAAACAATTATAACGTTAGAGAAAAGACAAAAAATATTATCGTTAAAGATATGACAAAAAATGTTATCGTCATCACGCAGAAAAGATATGTTATCGTTGGAGAAAGGGAAAAAATATTACCGTTATATAAAATGACAAAAAATGTTACCGTTAGACAAATGAAAACCAAATATTACCATTATATATGCGGAAAAAATTATATTAAAAAATACGATCGTGTTAGAAAATGCACATAATAAAAAAATTATTATTTTTAATATGGATAATAGTTTGAAAACAATTATTGTACCTAAGAAAAAAAAAATCCTATAAGTATTTACAAAATTAATAGAACATGATATTTGAAAATAAGAGAAAAAAAATAAAAGAGTTAGTAGTTAAGAATGTAAATGGAAGTATGAGAAAAAAGATAATAAAAAGAATAAAAGAATATTATTTAAATAAAATAGAGAAATTATAATAAATGAGATGTATGAAATTTTTAAAAATAAATACAATTTAAGATAAAATTATAGAAAATGTCATTTTTATCTAAAATTTAGAAAATTAGATGTGAATCCTCTGACATAACTATTTTGAATTGATACCT
>NW_023356293.1:0-250 GCF_001411555.2 Juglans regia
GCCCCGTGGCAAGCCCCATGGCATGCCTTGGCAGCCCCGCTCGCACGCCCCATGGCCTGCCTTGGCAGCCCCGTGGCTTGCCTTGACAGCCCCGTGGCAAGCCTCATGGCATGCCTTGGCAGCCCCGTGGCAAGCCCCATGGCCTGCCTTGACAGCCCCGCTCGCACGCCCCATGGCTTGCCTTGACAGCCCCATGGCAAGCCCCATGGCCTGACTTGACAGCCCCATGGCTTGCCTTGACAGCCCCATG
>NW_023356294.1:0-226 GCF_001411555.2 Juglans regia
ATAATGTTTGAGAGAAGTCACTATAGCAGTATATACTTTGTATTTATTGTGTAATTGTTTCTAGTTAATTGTTTTCAATACTCATTTGAAGAGATGTGTGGTCTAGATAATGTCATATCATGTGTACAAAATGGATGCTCTCAATAATGATTTCTATATATATTTATTCTATTTTTAATGGTTCTTGGTCTACCTCTCTGGTTGTGATATTTGATTCTGTATATGT
>NW_023356295.1:0-205 GCF_001411555.2 Juglans regia
GAAAAATTTTACTTATCATCCCTACACCACACATAATTTTTTAATTTTTTTTTAAATTTTGTTTCCTTATCAAATGTGTGATCTATGAATGATAAATAGAAAAATTCAATTAATTTAGAAAAAATAAAACAATTTTTTTTTTTTTAAATATGATGTGTATAAAATGATGAATAACGAAACTCTTTCGCATAAATCCTGGATTTTC
>NW_023356296.1:0-318 GCF_001411555.2 Juglans regia
CTCAAAGAAAGCCTCTCAAATTTCAAATTAACATATTTCCGAGTGTACTTTGTCTGCCCCTTCTAAACCCCATTGCGCAACTAGGTTTCAAAACTAGTTTAGATCCATATCGATTCAAACATCAAAATTAACATGAAAAAAGGAAGCTGCTTTGGATTCCCAGTGTATGTAATCACTCTTTTGCAAAGATAGTTACCATTTTCTAACCAATATTCTTATAAAATGATAAAGTCAGACGAATCTATCATGGCTATGTTTTTTTTTTTATAAGTATATCTATCACGACTATGTAATTGTTCCCTTCTCAAATTTCCCCGT
>NW_023356297.1:0-1159 GCF_001411555.2 Juglans regia
GTCAATATTGGATCTAACGGCAAGTATTGAACAAATCACTTCTTCCTCCAGCTCAACGATGGCTAAGCAAGACTCTACCATTTTATCCAACTGTCCAGAAGATTCTGGAGTCACGTAGAGCAGACTTGAAGATGCATTTGTGGCTGTGTTGTATTGGTTTTTGATTGGTTGTATTATAGTGCTCAGGAAATATTCTAACAAACTCTGCCATACCATTTGTACAGAAGCACACATCAGCTGCCTGACACTATGCGCATGCCAATTCTGTTATGGCTCTGCATGTCTATAAATAGTCTTTTGTAAAGTTCATAAAATACAATGAGAATACTTTTTCTGAATACTCTTTCTTCCTTCTTTCTCAAATCCTATCATGGTACCAGAGCTGGACTACGACTAACGTCTATACATGGCTGGTGAAAAAATTTCTTCTCCCTACGACAAAGACCATCTCATCACCTTCCAGCTTCCAAGCAATTTTTCCCACATTGCTTCTGTGAAACTCGGGTCAGATAACTATCTCCTCTGGCGTGCTCAGCGTCATCCTCATCACCATCAATTTCTTCTCAAACTCAAACAAACCCACAATACCTTCAATGGCGTCGCACTGATCAACTTTTACTCAGTGCTCTTCTTTCTTCACTTTCAGAACCCATCCTTGCACAGTTTATCTCTTCTCGCACGTCCAAAGAACTTTGGGTCACTCTCGACACCATGTTTACCTTCCAATCCCAAGCTAAAATCTTCCAAATTCGTCACCAACTCACCAACATCAAAAAGGGTTCGTTATCAGTGACAAAATACTATCGCAAAGTCCGCCTTCTATCGGACACCATGACTGCTGCGGGAGAACCTCTACGAGATTCCGAGGTTGTTTCCTACCTTCTAAATGGACTTAACTCTGAATTTGAAGCCTTCGTTATTTCCGTAACCACTCGAGCCACCCCAATCTCCTCTGCTGAGCCTTTTAATCTGCTTCTCACATTTGAAAGTCATCTCTCTCTCTCACTTCCATTCAACAAGGTCTGCTCCCTAATCCTTCCATAAATCTTACCACAGCTTCTCCTACTCGTGCATCTTGCGGCAACTACGGTGGTGGTCGTAATGGCTATCAAGGTGGTCGCAACAGAGGTAGCCGCTCATCTTCATCTTTTCAGCCCCC
>NW_023356298.1:0-961 GCF_001411555.2 Juglans regia
GTCAATAAAATCTGTCAATTTATGCACTGTCCGAAATACATTCATTGGCAGGCTATTAAGCGTCTCCTTCGATATCTCAAACAAACCATAAACTTTGGTCTCTTTCTCTAAAAATCCTCTAATCTTCAACTTCAAGCTTTTTCTGATGCTGATTGGGTAGGCTGCCCAGATGATTGCCGCTCATTTGGTGGCTTTTGCATCTTCTTTGGCCAAAATTTAGTCTCTTGGAGCTCTCGCAAGCAACGTACTGTTGCTTGCTCAAACACCGAGGCTGAATATAAATCTCCAGCCAACACCACAACTGAATTAATTTGGATTCAATCCCTTCTTAAAGAACTTCATATCTTTCTTCCTCAAGCTCCCTTACTTTGGTGTCATAATTTAGGAGCTACTTATCTCTCAGTAAATCCTGTCCTTCATTCCCGTATAAAGCATATGGAAATTGATTTCCATTTTGTTCGTGATCGAGTCGTTGCAAAATCACTTCAGGTTGCATTTCTTCCCTCTAAGGATCAGTTGGCAGACATTCTGACCAAGCCCCTCATGTCCTTTCGGTTTCATGTACTAAGAACGAGCCTCACTGTATTGGATACACCGCTTGGCTCATGGGGGCATATTGAACAAATCACTTTTTCCTCCAGCTCAACGATGGCTAAGCAAGACGCTACCATTTTATCCAACTGTCCAGAAGATTCTGGAGTCACGTAGAGCAGACTTGAAGACGCATTTGTGGCTGTGTTGTATTGTTTTTTGATTGGTTGTATTATAGTGCTCAGGAAATATTCTAACAAACTCTACCATACCATTTGTACAGCAGTGCACATCAGCTGCCTGACACTATGCGCATGCCAATTCTGTTATGGCTCTTCATGTCTATAAATACTCTTTTGTAAAGTTCATAATATACAATGAGAATGCTTTTTCTGAATACTCTTTCTTCCTTCTTTCTCAAATCCTATCA
>NW_023356299.1:0-286 GCF_001411555.2 Juglans regia
GGAGTACAAAAGACATATGACCTGTAAGCATAACATCCAAATTTTTAAAGGAAAACAATAAGGTTATTATCTTTTTACTATTCAATTACTATTTATTTTATTTAATTTTTTTAATTTTTAATTTTATTTAATGGTTAAAAATGTTAAAAAAATGATAAAAAAATAAAAAATTTGAAATAAACTGAGTAGTAAATAAATAATAATAGAGTAATAATTCTATCACTATCTAATTTTTAAAATAAAAGTCTTGAGTTTAACCCCTCGATTAAAAATAAAATAATAGTAG
>NW_023356300.1:0-338 GCF_001411555.2 Juglans regia
CTAAGCCGTATTCAGTGGAATTTAAAAATTTAGCACCTTTAGTGCATGAAAGGGCAAAAGTATGCCAAGGAAATGGGACATCTTCACAATAAAAGTCTTAGGAATTTTTGGGATTTCAGTTCTGCAATTAATACAGAACTGTATAACTCAAAATTTAGAAAATTCACTAGCATCAATTGAAGATGAAGCATCAGAATATTGCACAAACATATCTTTTTGATAAGTAATAAGGTATTTTATTTATCAAAGAGTAGGCATATCCCCGGTACACTGGAGGTATACATGTGAATACACCTAATTAGGAACTAAAACAGTTACTTGCACAAACATATCTAGAG
>NW_023356301.1:0-281 GCF_001411555.2 Juglans regia
TATATATATATATATTGACATAGCAATGAAAATTTTTTTTTCTAGTTTTTCAATCCAATTTTCAAATCAAAAAATCTACAAAACCTCCTACTATTCACACAACCTCCACACACCACATTTTTTTTTAATTTTTTTCTTTTATCAAATATTTAATATATGAATAATGAATAGAAAAATTGAATTAGTTTAAAAAGAATAAACTCAAAAAATTTTTTTTTTTAAATTTTAAAAATTTAAAAACATGTGGTGTGTGGAGGTTGGGAGGTTGTGTAGCATTGTTG
>NW_023356302.1:0-289 GCF_001411555.2 Juglans regia
AGGATCCGCTAGTTGATCACGCGTGTGAACATGAATAGAGTTTGGAACTACATCAGCCATCGTAACTAGAGAAAGAAAAAGATGGAACCCTAGAGTTTCATCTCTGATACCATGTTACAACTTAGAAAGATATGAAATGAGATCATCAACTGAGAAGAAGAAAATTGAAATTGTATTGTATATTCAATCTGGAGTTACAACTCTGCTTTTATACATGTAAAGTACTGAAGGGTATAAAAGTAAAAACATCATAACCAACGTAACTAATTAACAGAATTAGTTATCTAAT
>NW_023356303.1:0-202 GCF_001411555.2 Juglans regia
ATAATAATTTTTTTCTTATTATTTTTTTTTTTATTATTTTGCTATTAGCACTCACTGCATAAACTATTATGCTGTCTTAAAATTAAACATTAACAAATATACACCAATTTCATCAACAAATATTGACATGTATTGCCAACACTCTGTATTGCATAAACTATTATGCTGTCTTAAAATTAAACATTAATAAATTTTATGTATT
>NW_023356304.1:0-247 GCF_001411555.2 Juglans regia
AGGATCGAACCCCCACGAAGATCAACGCATCAAGAAGGAAACCGTATCAAGGTTCAACCCCATGGGAACAAGGCCATCAAGGTCCGGAAGCCACCTCAATGAAGCATGTGCGTAGCACTGGGTGCCATAACACCATCCGCCGAGCACATCTACGTCAAAGAGGAAGCAAACAAACACACAGGCCCGGCCACCATGCGGCCAACCAAATGTAAAATGAAAAATGGAGATGCCCGTCAAACCCCATGGA
>NW_023356305.1:0-313 GCF_001411555.2 Juglans regia
ATTTGAATATTAGGATAAGATAATTTTAAATAAATTGGATAAAATATTATTAAAAATTAATTTTTAATATTATTATTATTATTTTAAATTTTAAAAAAATTAAATTATTTATTATATTTTATATAAAAACTTAAAAAAATATAATTATAATATAAAATGGAATGAGATCGTTTCTCTATCTAAATAAGTTCTGAAAGAGAAATAATATTTGTATTTATAAAATATACATGTGTCGCATATTTTTTTTTAAAAAAAATACGAGATTTATATGAAAAAAATTTATTTTTTTAATAATAAAACTCACTATTTTTTT
>NW_023356306.1:0-212 GCF_001411555.2 Juglans regia
AATGTTTTGAATACCGTACCGGATGGCGTACCGGTCAAGACACTGAAACGAAATATTTCGATACCGGTATCGTTTCGAGATAGTCGATATATGAATAAATTATATATATAAATATATATAACAATTATATTCTAAAATAATAGTTTATATATAAATAAATTATATATAAATACATACATACATATAAATTATAAATAGTCTAATCTAAATTA
>NW_023356307.1:0-499 GCF_001411555.2 Juglans regia
GTAATGTTAGAAAAAAATTATTATAATAATATATATTTTGTACTTATTGTATGATTGTTTCTTCTTCATTGTTCTTAACACTTAATTAGAGAGATGTGTGATCTACATGATGTTATATTATATGTGTAAAATGAATGTTCTTAATAGTGATTTTTATTTATATTTATTTATTTTTAAAATATCTTATTATTATTTATTATTTTATTATAATTTTTCATATATTTTTTATTATTATTTAATATTATTTCATTATTTTTTTATTATTTTTTTACTATTATTTACAAAATATTTAAAAATACCCCACTACTTAAACGTAACCGAAAGAAATACTCTCAATCTATCTCATATTATCTCATCATTATAATTTTCATATAAAATTTTATAAATTTTTATATCAAATTTTAAAATAATAATAATATTAATTTTTAATAATATAATAATATTTTATTTTATTTTATTTTTAAATCTCATCTCACCACATCTCATCTCATCTAATATA
>NW_023356308.1:0-253 GCF_001411555.2 Juglans regia
TGCCCTAACGCCTACCCCGGCTTGACGGGTCTTACAAGGGTTCCCTCAGCTTCACACACTCAATACCGAACCACCTAGTGCAGAAACTCCCGCACCCGGTAGAAGATGATCAAAACAAGATAGAAAAAAGAAGAATAATATGCAACAATTAGATACCAGAATGGCTCTGATACCATTGACAGCGGAAATGGAGAGAAGAGGGATTTGGAGAAGAAGAGAAGAAAGGCGAATATAGAAGAATAAAGCAAAGCAA
>NW_023356309.1:0-309 GCF_001411555.2 Juglans regia
CGACCTCTTGGCAACCCAATGGACCCAACCCTGGCTCCGATCCGTCACCGGTGAAGCACAATCAAGCCCATCTCCGATTTCGGCCTTTTTGGCCTATAAACACCTCTTGCGCCGCCACCCACGGCAAACCACCACCACCATTGGCTTCACCGACCTCTCTAGGCCATACCCTATCATTTTGGGGTCTTCGTTTGTCTCCGTTGGAAAGTGGGTATTTGTGACCCACGGCCACAGTGTATTTTACACTGTGGTGTTGCTCAGACGTCGCCTTTTTCAGCTTCGTGATCCTTCGGAAATTGCTATATTGCA
>NW_023356310.1:0-439 GCF_001411555.2 Juglans regia
AAAAAAAAATCAATACATAAATAATCACTTTTTTAACTATTAAATAAAAAAAATTAAAATACATTAGGTGACAAAATGAGTATGTAAAATAGCATTTTTCTTGATTTTAATTAACGTTCTATTTTAAGTTATAATCGTATAAAATCATTTTAAATATATTAGATTTATAAAATTTAAAATTAGTATAAATCCTAAACATTTTCCACTGCTCAGAGCCAACAACATTGTACTCTCCCTAGAAAGAAAATTACTAGTACAATATTAATATTAAAAGAGCCAAATGCTAATGCATCATATTTTGACTAGGTATGTGTAAAATTCTCTACATTGGAGTAACCAAACTACTAAAACTCAACATATGCATTACAGTAAATTAAGCTCTCTAGTTATCTTTGGCTAAACACGATTAACTCACCAGAATAATATTTTAATCATTTCC
>NW_023356311.1:0-333 GCF_001411555.2 Juglans regia
AATTTTTCTCACTTTCCATTTTTTGAATGAGTCTAGATGATATCTGATATCATTGATGATCGGGTTCATGATCCATTCTTAAACTGGAGAGGTATTTAAAATTACTTGGATAGTGACTTGTGAAGAGAGGCTTTTAATAATTTACAAGTATCAATATCTTCACAAATTAAGAATCTAAAACTATATCTTACTGTGATCATCAGAGTATGAGAATACCCAAAACTGCAGAGCTCTACTAGGAACACCATATTTCTAAAAAAAATAAATCTTAAAAAAAAAAAAAAATTAACTAGCCAACTCAGATAGGCTAGCTGCATGGTCGTTGTTACGTTG
>NW_023356312.1:0-319 GCF_001411555.2 Juglans regia
GGGTTCTTGAGACGGGTTCTTCAATGGGTCTAGATTTTAATATAATCTAGGTTCTTGAAACGAGTTCTCATCGGGTCTAGATTCTCCATCCATAGACTTGATTTTGGCTTTCTTGGGGTATTTTCAAATTGACTGTGGGTTCAAGAAATTCCTTTCCCGCGGGTTCATATCATTTAGTATCTGAGCCAGGTTTCCAATCAGGTCTTATTCTATCTTTTATTTCTTGCATATTTAATTCTAGGGCGTCATTGTTCTAGGATTGATTACAAAAAAAAAAAAAAAAAAATTGAAACAAAAAGTAGGTTGTCAAAATTCTTAG
>NW_023356313.1:0-332 GCF_001411555.2 Juglans regia
AGAGTTTTGGACTCAACTACTTGTGCAAAGTAAGCTTGAGTCATACGACGATTAGTTAGACTGTTGTATCTTAGAAGAGTCAAGTCAAGAATAGTTCTGCTGCATCGGTTAATTTGAAATTTTGTACACCGCAGAGTGCTTAAATCTCCTTAAAGAGAACGAGATTTTCGTGCCTTAGTCCAAATTGGTTTCGTTTTAATTTTAATTTAATTGTACTTTTTATTATATTATTTTGTATTTTACCAACAAATAAAAACAAAAATCAGCATGAGTTTAAAAGGGGATAAAGTCTTCTTTTAAATTGGATTGGATGAATTTTTCAATCTAAATTA
>NW_023356314.1:0-433 GCF_001411555.2 Juglans regia
TACGTACCTTGAAACACCCTAGACCGTACATGTTGCAGTGGTTGAGTGATTGTGGGGAGGTTAGGGTAAATAAGCAAGTGCTAGTTTCTTTTTCAATTGGGAAATACCAGGATATGGTGCTTTGTGATGTAGTGCCTATGCATGCTAGTCATATTTTGTTGGGGAAGTCGTGGCAGTATGATAGGAGAGTGGCACATGATGGGTTCAAGAACATGTACAGCTTTGAAAAGGAGGGCAAAACAATTAAACTTGCTCCTTTAACTCCAAGCCAGGTCTATGGGGACCAATTGAAGCTGAAATGTGAGGTTGCTCAAAACAGAAAGAGTGAAAATGAGAGTGATAAAAAAAGAATGAGTAAAACTGAGAGTGATCAAAAAAGAAAAAGTGAAAAGGAGATTGAGCAAAAAAGAAAGAGTGAGAGTGAATATGAGCA
>NW_023356316.1:0-1104 GCF_001411555.2 Juglans regia
AACCTTTGTGGCGTTCCTCCTTTGTAATCTGGGTTCTTGAGACGGGTTCTTCAACGGGTCTAGATTTTCATATAATCTAGGTTCTTGAAACGAGTTCTCATCGGGTCTAGGTTCTCCATCCTTGACTTGATTTTGACTTTCTTGGGGAGTTTTCAAATTGACTGTGGGTTTAAGGGATTCATTTCCCGCGGGTTCATATTAGTTGGTGGGTTAACTCACGGTGGGGGAAAATAATTCCCATGTTTCGGTGTGGCAGATCAAAGGAGCACTTGCAGTGGTTTCCGTCATGTAGCAAGGCTGAAAGTCGAGGGGCACAGGGAGAGTGAGAGGCCGGCGGAGGGAACCTCAATGGAGGACTTGAGCAAGAACTTGCTCAACTTTTGGATGGATAAAACAGACTTTGGGGCTTGGGCTTTGGTGTTGCTCATTTATGGTGGAGAGAGGGGCTACGATGCAACTGGGTGCTCTGATCCTGGCTCTGTTTCGGGTTGTGGCTGGGCCCGGATGGCTTTTCCACGGTGGTCCCGTGGCTGACACTACGATGAGGGGAACAAAGCATGCGATACTTGAGAGATGGTGGTCGGTGTTCGTGAAGTAGTGCCGGTTTTGGTTGTCCACGGAGCAACGGCGTGGAAAAGGAAGCTTGAATGGAAGTTTGCGGCAACACTATTGCTTGGTTGGTAAAGTTTACCTATGTATATAAGGTGAAGGGAAAAACCCTAGGGAGGAAAGATGTGCATGTGTGATATGAACCCGCGGGAATGAACTCCCTTGAACCCACAATCAATTTGAAAACACCCCAAGAAAGCCAAAATCAAGTCAAGGATGGAGAATTTAGACCTGATGAGAACTCGTTTCAAGAACTTAGATTATAAAAAAATCTAGACCCGTTGAAGAACCCGTCTCAAGAACCCAGATTACAAAGGAGGAACGCCACAAAGGTTGTGATTTACCTTTGATAAGTTCAAGAGTTCAATCAAGAATTGATGGGAACCAAGATGAGCCTAGTCTTAAAGATCATTTACAACTTCCAGATGGGCCAAGAAGATTAAGGAGACAATGCAATGATTGATGCAATCCACTTGGGACAAGTTTAGCAAGAGC
>NW_023356317.1:0-1420 GCF_001411555.2 Juglans regia
TCATTCCCGCGGGTTCAAATCAAGAACAATAGGAGAAAACTCAACTCACAAATAAAATTCAATATTGTCTAACCCCTCAAATGAGGCTACAAAGAGTTTTTAAACCCAAACCTAATCAAAACCCTTGCCAAAATAAAGTCTCTTTTACCCAAAATTACCCTTGATGAACAGTACCGGCTACATAACCCCTACAATAAATTGATGAAACCTTAGTTCCAAAAATGTAACTTTCCAAATAAGCCCTTGGCCAAAATACAAGGCCTTCCCAAAAACATAGTTCATAAGAAATAAGACATGTGAGCCAAGCATCTTCACGCCCACTTATTTTAAACTAATAAAATAAATCATTTAACCAAATTGGAAGCCTCCAATAACAATAGGCCGTATCTCTAGGTCATGTCTTTCACAGCTTGAATCAAGTGAATCAAAACTGTTCTTCGTCTTTCAGACCCATCTTCTGTGTTGGGTTCTTGCTGGCTTCATCCCAAGTGGATTGCACCAATTCTTGCATTGCTTCCTTGATCTTGTAATTGTCCCATCTGGAACTTGCAAAGGATCTTTAAGAGTAAGCCCACCTTGGTTCCTATTATTCCTCCTCTCCTCAAAAGGATTCGACCTTGAATCTTCACCTTCATCAAAAGGAGAAAGATCAGAAACATTGAAAGTTGCAGAAACTTTATACTCACCTGGAAGATCCATTTTATATGCATTGTCATTAATTTTCTCAAGAATTTGGAAAGGTCCATCTTCTTGAGGATGCAACTTAGTCCTTCTATGAGCTGGAAATCTTTCTTTGCGCATGTGAACCCAAACCCAAACCCATCATGCTTGTAAAACTTACCAAATGCCGCCTTATCACATGCCACATACACATTAGAAAAATCAGCGTCATCGGCATACATGTCTTTCACATATTAACCCAAGCATTTTAGTACTCATAGAAGTAAGAAGTACATACCTCCGAGATAGAGCATCAGCAACAATGTTCTCCTTACCTTGCTTGTAAGGAATGACATAGGGAACGGTCTCAATGTGATATGAACCCGCGGGAATGAAATCCCTTGAACCCACAGTCAATTTGAAAACACCCCAAGAAAGCCAAAATCAAGTCTATGGATAGAGAACCTAGACCAAATGAGAACTCATTTTATGAACCTAGATTATATTAAAATTTAGACCCGTTGAAGAACCCGTCTCAAGAACCCAGATTACAAAGAAGGAACGCCACAAAGGTTGTGATTTACATTTGATAAGTTCAAGTGTTCAATCAAGAACAAGAGGAGAAAACTCAACCCACAAATAAAATTCAATATTGTCTAACTCTCAAATGAGGCTACAAAGAGTTTTTAAAGCCAATCCTAATCAAAACCCTAGCCAAAATAATGCACCTTTTACCCAAAATTACCCTTGATGTGTTCCA
>NW_023356318.1:0-988 GCF_001411555.2 Juglans regia
GAGTGGATTGCACCAATTCTTGCATTGCTTCCTTAATCTTCTTGGCACTTGATCTTGTAATTGGCTCATCTGGAACTTGTAAAGGATCTTTAAGAGTAGGCCCACCTTGGTTCCTATCATTCCCCCTCTCCTCAAAAGGATTCGATCTTAAATCTTCACCTACATCAAAAAGAGAAAGATCAGAAACATTGAAAGTTGCAGAAACATTATACTCACCTGGAAGATCCACTTTATATGCATTGTCATTAATTTTCTCAAGAATTTGGAAAGGTCCATCTCCTCGAGGATGCAACTTAGTCCTTCTATGGATTGGAAATCTTTCTTTGCGCATGTGAACCCAAACCCAAACCCATCATGCTTGTAAAACTTACCAAATGCCGCCTTATCACATGCCACATACACATTAGAAAAATCAGCGTCATCGGCATACATGTCTTTCACATATTAACCCAAGCATTTTAATACTCATAGAAGTAAGAAGTACATACCTCCGGGATAGAGCATCAGTAACAATGTTCTCCTTATCTTGCTTGTAAGGAATGACATAGGGAAAGGTCTCAATGTATTCCATCCATCTAGCATGCCTTTTATTCAACTTACCCTTGAGATGCTTCAATGGTTCATCATCGGTGTGGATCACAAATTCCGTTGGCCATAGGTAGTGCTACCAAGTCTGATATGAACCCGCGGGAAAGGAATCCCTTGAACCCACAGTCAATTTGAAAACTTCACAAGAAAGCCAAAATCAAGTCAATGGATGGAGAACTCGTTTCAAGAACCTAGATTATATTAAAATCTAGACCCGTTGAAGAACCCGTCTCAAGAACCCAGATTACAAAGGAGGAACGCCACAAAGGTTGTGATTTACCTTTGATAAGTTCAAAAGTTCAATTAAGAACAAGAGGAGTAAAACTCAACTCACAATGAATAAATTCATCAAATGTTATAAATTTCATAATCTAATTAGAATGAGGCTACATAGAATATT
>NW_023356319.1:0-316 GCF_001411555.2 Juglans regia
AACGTGAACTTGAAACATGACTTGAACGTGAAATACATGAACTTGAAATCTTATTCAATAGACTTAATCATTAAAGTGACCATATGGGTGCTACACAGGTCCCCTTGAGCCGTGTGTCCCAGCCGATTACCGCATCACATCACTGGTTTCTATACCAGCTGTGAGTGCGTTAATACGTACTCCACAGTTGTTGTGGCCCCACATATTCTACGTGTCACAATTGCTGTGTCTCACGTAGTGTATGCTCCACAGTTGTTATGGCCCCATACTTCATGCTCCACAGTTGTTGTGGCCCCATGACTTATCTGTTTGTGCC
>NW_023356320.1:0-811 GCF_001411555.2 Juglans regia
TCCAACAAAATTCGTAGCATAAACCAATCTCACACGAACAACTCCATCATCCAATCCAACCGACCCCCTTACTCCTCGGACTCAGTCCGGTACAACCAACAAATTCACAGTATATATGAATTAGCGCATAAATACATTTAAATCTCAAACGTTCTTTGGGAAAAATACTTACAATGCTATAATATAATTTTTAAAAGATCACGGAGGTGCTAGAAACGCAGCAACAAAACAGTGCCAAATGCAATGTGGCTGTGGGTCTCAAAAACCCACTTTTGAACGGGTGTAAACGAAGACCCGAGATTGATAGGGTATGGCTTAGGGATGTCAGTGAAGCTAGTAGTGGTGGTGGTTGGCCGTGGGTGGCGGCGCAATAGGCGGTTGAAGGCTAAAATACCCAAAACGGAAATATTGATGGTGGGGCTTCACCGGTGACAGATCGAAGGTGAGGATGGGTGCATTGGGTTGCTAGAAGGTCGAGGATGATGTGGTGAGAAGATGGTGGCCGGAGGCGGTGCGACGGCGGCGCAAGGAGTGTCGCGGCTTGGTGTGGTGCGTGGGGGCTAACGGTGGCGCGAGGAGGGTTAAAATTACAGGGAGGTGGTCACCGGTCGAAGGGGAGGTGAGAGGGAGGGGCGGTGTTGGTCACCGTTGGTGCACAGCAGCGGGCTGGGGGAGAAGAGAAACGGACGGAGAGGGGGGGGGGTTGCGGTGCGCGGGAAGCAGGGAAAGAAAAAGAAAAAGAAAGAAAGGAAAAGAAGAAAAGAAGAAAAAGAAAAGAGGAAAGAGAAAATTTAGGGAAAGAAATGAGGTC
>NW_023356321.1:0-201 GCF_001411555.2 Juglans regia
ATTACAAAACATCAGAGCGAAATTTTCAGAAAAACAAACTTGTTCTCAAAAAGAAAGTCCTTTGGCATATCCAAACTGAAACATTATATTCATATCATCTTATAGCATCACATCAGGACAAATACTATGTTTAATCCCCGTGGTAGAGTTATAAACCACCATTATACCCGTGGCTGGGCCGTATACCATGTTTCACCCCTA
>NW_023356322.1:0-200 GCF_001411555.2 Juglans regia
CATACGTTGTATGTAGACCCACCCCACGCCGAATGGCTTAAGGCCTCAGCCCGGCGCCGTCGTGCATCGCCCTTCCTCACCGCCGGCACCAATGGCTTGCTCTCCCTCCAGCGAGTCCATCCATGCCGACCTCTCCCCCTCACGCTCTTCCTTTCTCCATTTCGAGACTGCACAGCCTATATGGGCTTAGTGCGCGTAGT
>NW_023356323.1:0-235 GCF_001411555.2 Juglans regia
CTGCTTTAGGGTTTTCTTTTTTACGATTCAATCGCCTTTATATATATATATATATATATATATATATATATATATATATACTTTATGTAAAACACCAAGCCGCAACACCCTCAGTTTCTTCCCATCGTTCGAAAATCAGCCCAATGCCTCCACCCACGCACGTACGTTCGCAGCATGCTTACATTGCGGCTCCGCCTCCATCAAACCCTCCACCAAGTTCCAGCGGCTGGTACCA
>NW_023356324.1:0-289 GCF_001411555.2 Juglans regia
GCTTATGCTATGCCAAAGGAATTTTGATTATGAATATTTTTGAACTTTCGCTCGGATATTTTTGATAACATGTTCTGACGCTGCATTTGGAAAACATTATTCTGATTCTGCATTCTGAAAGAAAATATTTTTGTTCTGCATTCTGATCTCTGTAAATGCTCATGTTTACATACTAGTATATATCATCTGCTTACTGAGTTGTTGATAACTCACCCCTTATCTCCAATTATTTTTCAGATAATTTTGATGGTTCAGCTGAAGAACAAGAGTAGAAAGTTTACCAAATGTG
>NW_023356325.1:0-364 GCF_001411555.2 Juglans regia
ATGAGACCTTCCCCTCAGCACAGCCGTGCAACACCCAATCACTAGCCAAGCTCGTAACGCAGCACAGATTGATTCTCCGTGACGCCGCTGCCCTGCCACACGAACTCACAGACAACAACTCCTCCTTGCAAGCAGTGCACCACTCTCCAAGCCGTCCTCGCCACCATGGAAAGCCGACCACCCTCGCCCAGCCGTTGAAGGAGGAACACACGGCATACTCTGTTTTTCCACACCCGAAATAAAGCAGTCTTTGCTCAAGCCGTTCCACTGAGCTCCTCCGCTGGCCTCTCCCTCTCCCTGTGTTCCTCGGGTTTTTAGCCACATTACACGTCGGAAACCACCGCACATAGCTCTCGACCAGTCA
>NW_023356326.1:0-242 GCF_001411555.2 Juglans regia
CAGAATTAGTGAAGTTCGCCCGAGTGGCATGTCGAGCTCGCATCTAGTGAACCTGTTTCTCGCAACTGCTCGAGCCATGTGTCGAGCGGCTCTTCGAGCGAACTCTCTGACTTGCGTTCGCTCGAGCCATGTGTCGAGCGGTGTCGAGCGAACTCTCGGACTTGTTTTTGCTCGAGCGGTCTGTCGAGCTATCTTTGAGCGAACTCTCTGACTTGTATTCGCTCGAGCGGCTAGACATTTCA
>NW_023356327.1:0-1298 GCF_001411555.2 Juglans regia
CAATAAGAAATGAGTTTTGCTATATACAAGCAAGTTTGCGTACTAATCTGTGTATTAATATTTTTGTCTTCATATTTTAAATTTAAATTAGTATTATTTTCAATAAAATCTACTTTTTGACCAATCATATTAAATGAATGAGCGTATTAGTTCGCAGAATTACTTACACTTAGATTTTTTCATAAAAAATACATACATATCAACACATCGAGAGAGCATATATATATATATATTGAAACAATAACAAACTGGAGAAATGATAGGTATATAGACAACTGCAATACAACTTGTACATCATAACTATATATAAAAATATAATTTATATTAAGGTTATTTAAATTTTAATTAATTTTTTGAAGTATTTAAATTAAAAAATAATAATATTCTAATCGATAGTTGTATAAAGTTGTCTACCTATCATTTGACTCGAAGGATTGTCCGATACTCACATATGGGTTACCAACAAAGAACTCAGACATCCAACCAAATTCAACCTCCAAGACTCAGTACTGGTACACACTATTTTGAGCATGATAATTCAAACATTAAACCCATATACTCAACAATTCTCATGCATAAAGTACACACTAGACTAGAAATTAGTGAGTAATTTCAATTCATTGAATCACAAACGAGAAGACGATATATAATACCTAAACCAAAAGACAATTACATTAAAAGAAAAAAGAAAGCTTACAATATAGATTCTGATCATATCCTGACTGATTTTACCATAAAGGCCCCCAAAGACATGATTAATCCAAGCTGCTCATCGTTGACGAAGTCTATACAACCATTTTCCTTCCAGGTACTGCGTTGATAGTGTCTTTGCCTTCACCAAGTTCAGATATTTAAAGGAAGGACAAAGACCGGGAAAAGAAAATAGAAAGGTCGAAAGGTTTGACCCGAAGCCCCATCTCCTTAATTTATTATATCAGCAGCACAGAAGCTTTGACTTAATTTTTCCTACGTACAAGGTAATTCAATCATCTCTTCTTAATTTCGTGCTCCCCTAATTTCTATACCATATATAGTTGGTTCCATTATTTTATTATGATAAATGATATTTGCAATCTTGAGTGTCTAAGTTCTGCATAATCCTTTTAAAAAAATAATGAGTAAATATGGGACCCAGTCATATGAAAAAAATATAATTTTTTAATAGTAAATCTCGCTCTTTTTCAAAACAATTACACGACGTTTACACACTTCACGACTGTATGTAGCATTACTATTTTGCTAAAATTTACTTCAAGTTTATAGTTTTATATAATGCTTTCAAGATTAGTATTGACAAT
>NW_023356328.1:0-255 GCF_001411555.2 Juglans regia
GGGGGGGGGGTACGGGTTCACTGTAATGACCTTGGCGGCTTCATGCATGGAGGCTGAGGGAAAGACAGGCCAGTTAAAGATGGTGACTGTGGTGTACGGCGGAAGAGCCACGATCCATGGAGATGCAGTGCACGGGTTGTGTCGGTTTCGTTTGAGCCGGGCGCAGAGGTTGCTGGTGGCAGCAGTATGGACGATGGAGGGCTAGCTTGCGATTCAAAGTGGTGCAGCAGTTTGTGTTTTGGGCAAAAGTTTTAC
>NW_023356329.1:0-931 GCF_001411555.2 Juglans regia
GGAAGCAAAAATAAAAAATTGGAAGCATCTTCATGATGAAATGGCCGTACTGAAACCTATGTGCTCTCAAAATATCAGCTTTATTGCACCATTATTGCATAAAGCTTTTTATGAGTAGGAGAAAGTTTACTTTACCTATTCAAGTTACACTTCCATTTGACCGTTAGTTAAAATTTTTTTATTTTTTTTATTTAATAATTAAAAAGATAATTTTAAATATTTTTTATTTTTTAAATATATTTAAATATATTAAAAAAATATAAAAAAAATAAAAAAATTTTACTGCCCAATAGTCAAAATGGAGCAACATGGTAGCCGGACCCGGTAAGAGAATAGTTTATTTTATTGGGTTCATGAAAAGGAATGTGGTTGGCACATAATGTCGGAAGCAATCAAATCAAAATTAGGAATGTTAATATATGATACCACGCATAAAATTAATACGAAATTAATATATTTAGATTCCATATAAATAAATTTGAGTCAAAATAGATTGTTTTGTTAATATTCGATTAATAATTTTAACATAATTATAGTATTATTATTATTATATGCACAGTTACAAATATAATACAGGATATCATTTATTTCCTAATTTTACCAATCCAACTAAATAAGATAATGAAAATCATGTCTTCTCTTTTAATTCTCAACCATTAAATTTAAATACGAATAATGATATACTTTAAGTCATTTACAACTCATTCTCAAACAATCAATAAAATTGTTTTATTCCATTAAAAGTAAATTTTAGTATTATAAAATTACTATATATGAAATCAGTCTTGTTTATTTTTAGGAAACATATCATCTCATCTAATTTAATCTAATAATCACAATTTTCTTAAATTCTAATACAAAATAAAATAAATAATTTAATTTTTTTAAATTTTAATACAAAATAAAATAAATAATTTAACTTTTTCAAATC
>NW_023356330.1:0-2528 GCF_001411555.2 Juglans regia
TATTTATATGGATGCAACTGCCTATAGAATAGAATGGCAGGCTTTAGGAAAAATTAAATAGTAAAAGAAAAGAAAAAGCTTAATTTTTATCAAAATGGGATATAATTTTGTCCTTTTCCATTTTTCTTAAAAGTTTGTAAAAGTAAAAGTGAACACCTAACACACACATAGTATTGTGTGATCCAATTACAATTATCTCCTTCTTTCCTTTTTTTTTTTTTTTTAAGTTATTATCTCTTTCTTTCCTTAAAATGGGATATTAGTAAAGGTAGAGCATCTCTAAAATACTTTATTTTAGTTGCGTTTAAGTAGTAAAATGATTTCAGATATTCTATAAATAATAATAAAAATATAATAAAAAAAAAAATAATAAAATAATAAATAGTTATAAAGTATTATTAGAAATACTCTACTATCCAAACTAGCCTGAATGAGAAAGTCAGTTAATCACAAATTACAAATTTAGCATAAGACTTGATCCATATTTCTTTTTTTTTTTTTCCCTCAGTTCGTCCATATTGGCATATTCGTCGATTATACAATATTTCTGGACTATATATATATATATATATATATATATATATATATATATATATAATGTTAGTAAGGGAGATATAAAAGTAATGAAGGGAAAAAGAAAAAATAGAAGCATCTTCTAAATGGTGAAAAGGTTGTCGTTCCAAGAAAACCTATGTGCTCTCAAACTATATTTATTGCAGCATAAATGTATTGAAAAGGAAGTGGCTGGGACAGTTTAGTATCACATAATGTTCTAGACAGGTTCAGAGCTTGCACTAAAAATCGGGTTGAATGATGTATACAGGTTCACTGCCAGTTGAGGAGTACAAAATGTATACAAACTTGAATAATGTGTACTTTTGCATGTGTTAAGGCTATACAAGCAGTACGTATATTGAATAAAATTGTGACAGAAAGTATTATTCCCAACTCCCTCTATTTTGAAGTTTCTAATATGGTATCCGTAGAGCCACAAAAGACCAACGTCTAAGAATGTCTTCCTCAAATCCCTCCAACACTAATTTTGAAACCCAACCTCTCAACCCCCCTTCTGCCATCTCCATGTCTTCCGTTGTCACAGTTAAGCTTAACCAAGACAATTATCTCATTTGGAAAGTACAAATGGTCGTACCATATTTCAGAGGACAAGATCTATTTGGCTATATTGATGGTACCACCCCCAGACCACCTAAAACCATCTCTTTTTCTCACCTTGAAATAGCCGTTGTCTCTGAAAGACTAAACCCTGCTTACTCTCAATGGGTTCGTCAAGACAACCTCATTCTAAGCACCCTAATGTCTTCCCTATTTGAACCAGTTCTTGCTCAAGTGTCCAATTATACAACTTCCAAGGCTGTTTGAAGTGCTTTTGGATGACACGTTCTCATCATGATCTCGTGTGTGCGTAGTGCAAATTCGCACACAACTCGCAACAGCAACGAAAGGCAACAAGTCTGCCACCGACTACTTTCATTTCATCAAAAGGCTCGCCCATGAATTAGTTGTTGCCGAACAACCAATGACTCGTGATGATATTATAATAGATGTTCTTGCATGTCTCAGCCATGAATACGACAACTTTGTGGCCTCAATATCAGCACGCACAGATAGTGTCACTCTCTAAGAAATCTATTCTCTTTTGCTGATCACTAAAACTTGCCTTTCTTGGCATCACCTCACTCCTGCCATCCATCAACCCTATGCAAATGTTGCACAGCGACAACCTTTTCAACGACATGGACATAGCAACTCTCGAGGCAAGGGGCGTGGCAATCGTGGTGGCTAGAATTCAGCCAACCGAAATAATGATCAACCTCCTATCATTTGCCAAATTTGTGGTAAGTATGGACACTCCGCTAGAAAGTGTTATTTTCGCTTTGATCTATCTTATTAGGATGCTCCACAAATGCCGTCCAAACAAGCACTGGTAGCACAACACAATGGCACCCCAACCTTTGGGAGACTGAATGGCATGCCGATACAGGAGCCATGCATCATCTCACAAATGATGTTGCTAATCTGAATCTAACGAAAGATGACTACAATGGCTTAGACAATGTGCAAGTCGGAAATGGGCAATGTTTGCAAATTTCAAAAACTGGATCTTCTAAACTCTAACTCCTTCTTCTACTTTTGTCCTTATTCAAGTCCTTCTTGTTCATGAAATACAAAAGAATTTAATCTCTGTGCACCAATTCTGTGTTGACAACGAGGTTTATTTTGATTTTCATTCTCATTATTTTCTTGTGAAGGATTACTCAGGGAAGGTCCTTCATCAAGGCCATTTCAATGATGGTCTCTATCAGTTCACCAGTAAACCAAGTCTCCCTCAAGTTTTTTCTAGTGTTCGCATCTGAGAGTGGCATCGTAGACTTGGCCACACATCTGCTCCAGTTGTCAATAAAATCCCGTCCACCATTGCATTTCTAGTAAAGAAAAATAATCTGCACACTGTGTGACTTGAGTTTCAAATGGTGAAAAGCCATGATTTGCCTTTTAGATCTTCTTAC
>NW_023356331.1:0-5845 GCF_001411555.2 Juglans regia
GCATATACTTGAGAAAAAGTGAGATAAAAAAAATAAGCTGCTTAGTGAGTATATATATTTTAGAGTATTTCTAGATAAAATAAATGTGTTCTTTTGGTAGAGTTTTGAGTTCAACCACTTATATAAAGTTGGTTCGGATTATACGATGATCAATTGGATTGTTGTATTTTAGAGGAGTCAAGTCAAAAGGAGTTCTGCTATACTGGTTAATCTGAAATTTTGTACACCGCATAGGGCTTGAATTTCCTTAAAGAGAGCGATATTTCCGTGTCTCAGTCCAAACTGGTTTCGTTTGAATATTAATTTTATTGTAATTTTTATTACATTATTGTGTATTTCACTAATAATTTTATGGAGATTTCAAATGGAGCCTACAATCAAAAAATGCACGAAAAGCGTTGGAGATCTCAATAAGCTCTTTCAATTTGTTGAAGGATGGTAGGCAGATTCCGGTGCCAATAGACATATCTGCTATGATAAAGGTTTGTTTAAAAATTATACTTCCTTTGAAGTAGAGAAAGAAATTACACTTTGTGATTCTAGTAAAACCAAGGTTGTTGGGAGTGGTGAGGTTGAATTGAAATTCACTTTTGGGTGTATATTAACGCTTAAATATGTGCTTTATACACTGTATAGGAGGAAGAATTTGATGTCGAGTTTTTTACTTGACAAAACGGGTTTCAAATAAACTATTGAATCCGATAATTTTGTTATAATGAAAAATAGAGTTTTTGTGGGCAATGGCTATGTTTGTGATGATATGTTTAAATTGAATGTTGAGCATAAAGCATCGAACGTTTCTGTTTACATGCTTTTTTTTAGATATGTTGCTATCATGAGTAGTTTAGGATTAATTCCCAAACTAACAAAAGATTTTAAAAAATGTGAAGTTTGTAGTTAAGCAAAAAATAAAAAACGGCCTCATAGATCGAAGTGTTGAAAAAATATCAAATTGTTAGATTTAATTCACACCGATCTTTGTGAATTTGAAAGAATTTTAACCCGTTGAGGAAATAGATATTTTATCACTTTTGTTGATGATTTCTCAAAATATAAATATGTTTATTTATTAAAAAATAAAAGTGACGCTTTTAAAAAATTCAAAGCATTCCTCCATGAAGTTGAAAATTAATTTGGTAGAAATATTAAAAGATTTAGAAGTGATTGAAGCTAAGAGTATAATTCAAATGAGTTTAATACTTTTGTTCAGTCCTTGGGAATTATTCATGAAATTACTGCACCATACTTACCTACATCTAACGGTGTGGCTGAGAGAAAAAATAGAACGTTGATTGAGTGGACGAATGTTATGCTTATTGATTCAGGCGTTCCTTCAAGTTTTTGGGGTGAAACAGTTTTGACTGTTTGTCATGTTTTAAATAGGGTGTCTTACAAAAATTCAAAAACTACACATTTTGAATTATGGAGAGGGTATAAGCCAAATTTGGGATATTTTAAAGTTTGGGGTTGTTTGGCTTTTGTAAGGCTAACATATCATAAAAGACTTAAATTAGGTGTTAGAACTACCACTTGTATTTTTCTTAGATATGCAAAAAATAACACAGCCTATAAATTTTTTTATATTGAAAATAAAGTTATTTTTGGATCAGGCGATGCAATTTTTCATAAAGAAAAATTTCCTTTTAAATTTAACAATAGTGGGGGTCAATAATTTAGAAAAACTAATTTTTCTGAAGCTAGTTCTCCTACCCCTCTAGAAAGTGAAGAATTTTTTGAATTAAGAATGAGTAAGAGAGCTAGAATTGAAAAAGATTTTGGTCCTGACTATTATATTTACAATATTGAGGAAAATCCAAAGAATTTACAAAAAGTTTTAGCATCACATGTTTCTGTATTTTGGAAAGAGGTTGTGGATGATGAGATGGATTTACTAATTTCCAAAAAAACTTGGAAATTAGTTGAATTACCACCGGGTTGCAAATCCATAGGGTGTGAATGGGTCCTTAGAAAAAAATTTAGACCAGATGGAACAGTTGAAAAATTCAAGGCCAGGTTAGTTGCAAAAGGTTTTAGTGATGCTGATTGGAATACCTTGTCATGTTATTCTCTTTCAACTATTGGTTATGTTTTCACCTTGGGTGGTGGTATTGTATGTTGGTAGTTTAAAAAACAAATGATTATTGTTAACTCAACCATGGAAGCTGAACTTATAGCTTTAGTTTCAAGATAACATTAGGAAATGCTGACCTCAATAGTTCAAGCATGTCAAATAATTTTGTTGACCAACCTCTAATTTTTTTGAATATGTAACAACTTCACAATGAACGAGAGAGTCTCAAAAATTGTGCACAACCTTCAAAGAGTGGTTGTTGGGCATCATTTAAGAGTTTCTCATACGCATTGATTTGTGTAGGTCCTAGGATGGGAGTCCCAGCATCATGCATGGGATTGCCTGAGGTGACATCAATGAACGTCCCAATCTTGAAGTCATCTAACATCTCATCCATGTCCTCAATGTATTTTGCTTCATCACTAACCAGGACATCGTCCTCAATATCAGTGACATTCCATACTTCTTCCTCCCCATGAAATATCCAGTCGGTGTAGTAAGGATTAATCTTTGCAATGAACAAGTGAGTTTCTACCTTACTTATAGGTAAGCAAATATTATTACAACATAAACGGTATGGACACCAAATATTGTGGTTTCATGACATTGTGAAGAACTGTTTAACCCCTTCAACATATTCAGTTGATCTACGTCTATCATTAAAATCCATACAACTTGTCTATCTTCAAAAAATGAATGGACATCAATTATAAGTTCGCGTGAACCAAATAAAATAGAAGATAAATTATATGTATTTGTAGAATGCGTGGAAAAACAAAAAAGTGCCAAGTCGTCGGAAATTCCATTAGCTTCCGACGAAATAAATCATTGCTATCTATAGGTACGATGTGCGTTGTCATCCTCAACACAAATGGGAAACCGTGTCCATTCGTTAGTGTAGGTAAGGTAGGATTGAACAAAATGCATGTATCTTTACTTTTCGACTAAAAACATAGCATACTACCAATGCCAACTAAAATTTCTCACTAGAATCCTAGAGCAAACACAGTATGAGAAAAATGAAAACAGGTATTGTATAACAAGATCTTGTTTAAGCATATCTATTGTCCATGTAAAAGAAAAGAAGAGTGGAGCATCAAGCAAAATGAATATATCGTCCACTAATTGATGTTAGAAAAATATAGATGCAAAACTTGAACTTGAATGTATCACGAAGTTTTTTTACATTGATCCTAGCACTAGTAATCATGGGATCTATAAATTATACCCAAGCCCGATTAATTGTGAGTAAGGAGGTCTTGAAAAATAATTATACCAGGTATCTAGGTCCATCCATCAAGTAAAACCTAAACTTTGTAGGAAAAAGATAAAGTTCCTGCCATGCACTAGACATATAGTGACAACTCCCTTCTGTTGAGGGGAAATTTCTTATACGATGAAGTTTAAAAACAAAAATTCTATTCACTGTAATTTTTGTTTAGAATAGCAAGGCCTAGGTTAGATGTTGGAAATACAAGCAAAAAGTGAATAGGAATCTAAGTTAAACACGATTATAATTGTTCATATTATTAGTTAGTGAGACAATGAATAATCATTGTAGTATTGTTGTTAGAAGGAAGAATGGTGCAAATATATATACATGGATGCTAAATGGTTGTATTTGAGGGTAAGTAATATTCCATGATAAATAAAATGAGCAGAAGCTACATTATGACACTCTGTTATCCTGACACTAGCGCTAAATTCTCAGGGGCATTATTGGCCTAGTTGCTTCAAGCACAATGAAACCATCCTTATGGCCACCCCTATCATTGTTAGGTCTATCAACGCCATGACTCAGACCAGTTTTATAAAAATTTTAAATAGGTTCCCGCAGAATTACATTGGAAGTTAATTCCCGAACCTAAAAACAGAGAGACATACCAATATTTATCTTAAATTTTATCATTTTGAATGATATTTATTAATATATTTTCCAATAACATGCCATATAAAATAGTGTTGATATGGTTCTACATTTCGGTTAATAACTAGTAACCAAACCTTAAGAAGCCCCCTCCTAACTTGCCAAAAGGGTTTTCAGGTCAAGAAAATATGGGCTAAGAATTACAAAAAGCCGAAGTGATGAAAATTGTGTGATATCTGGATTCTCTTTCAAGTTCAAAGCTTTTGAACTAAGAAACTGGGCCACTCATTGTATATTTCAACAAGAATATCACACAAGATTTACACGGAACCCTTTATCATTCTACGCAAACTACATGAGAGTATGCTTTTCTCACAAAAAGACCTACCCAACTCTATATATATGGGCCCACAAACTTGTGAGGGATGGTAAAATGTGCTTTGGAGGGATATGTGTGTGTGTATATATATATATATATATGTAAAACTTAATGCAAAACTCAAAACCTCTAGAGATATCATCAATCTTTATACTTGCATATATATATATATACATAAATATATATTCTGCTTCATATGTTCTAAGGTCACGACACCAAATTTCCATTTGCATCAGCCATGCTTATGCTAATTTTGACCCTTTGGCAAACTTCCTTGTTAGTCGATCACATTACAAGGTTCCCTTGACAATGGGGAATTAGTAGTAGTAGTAGTAGTATTGGAGCAAGAGTCCTAAATGGACTAAGGGCCCTCCAAAAAGTAAAGGCCAAATTCCAAACCTGCACCAGCTCCTGGTCGCATTATCAACACTTTTTTTCTTCATCTTTCAAAAATTATAGAGGAAAAACCTTTGGTTGTAAGGATACATCTAAATCCTCTAGACCCTAGTAATTGTTCCTCAAATTGATATTTTCAAGCACTATGAGTTAATAGTCATCGAGCAACTAGAATAGATATGTTGTTTAAACTATAGTAGCCACAATTATTTTTTTGCAGTCATCACTCTCAGATTCAACTACCATAGAAAGCATAATTTTGCCATCCAATTATTTTTTCCCATCACACTTTAGTAATTAGCCTCATCATTGTATTTATCATTATAATCACGACAATAATCCATTAAACTTGTACTTTGAAACTGCCTTGTATATATTTAAGGCATTCTTAATCAACAATGATCTCCCAAAGTATAAACTGGAAGAGTTTTTGAAAGTTGGGGGGGGGGGGGGGGGGGGGGAATAGCATAAGATAAAAAAGGGGAATGGGCTGAGGCTTGAGAACAAATATCAAGCAATTGTAAGGTGGATACCATTCTAGAATATGGTAGGCTATAATGCAAGTTTATATCTTATGGGGGAGCACCCCAGTTTTAATTTGATAGAATTGCATGTCCAATTAATAAACCACAGCATAGAAACTAGTAACCACGTCCAACAAGGACAAAACAAAAGACTACAACTTTATCTTTACAAATTTTTATGTGTATCATTAGTATGTAAAAATCGAGAATTAATGGAAGATACAAATCGAAGCTGAGATTTTGTTGGTAGGATTAGTTAGGGGGAAAAAATACCTTGATAAAAAGCAAAATCTTCCAACTCCTCGTCAAAGCAAACTACAAATCAACTTTTGGATGTTCATTGCCCACTTTTAAATCATGCTCCATTATACGAAATCACTGAGAAAACAAATTCATTCCAATACCAACATCAATACCGAGGTTGATGTCTGAGATAAGCTACACCCAAACTTGTCCAACGCCATTAAAAAGGCGAGAGAGACTTGCTATTGAAACGAAGATCTTGCCGTGATGAGAAACAAGTCTTGTAAGGGCTTTTGGTGGGTGTAATGAGGCCTGAGTAATGGATGAATTAAATGGTAAGATTGTATGCTAATGGATATTTGAAT
>NW_023356332.1:0-565 GCF_001411555.2 Juglans regia
GGAATTTTTATAAAATATATTTTAAAATATAATTATATAAAAAATTATGAAAAGAGTTGGAAGACGTATATTGTTTGTTATTCGCGGGACAATGAATGCCTTCAATATCGACCAACATCTTTTAATTAGTCTAAGGAAGAAAGTACGAGACACAATTATAGTGTCTGATAAATCATTATTATCTCAAACCCTTCATTCGCTTAAAAATATAAATATTCTCTTAATCCTTCACCATCTCATCATTCCCAACTTTTATTTATAACCGAATCGAACCACTTTATAATTAGATGCTTTGTTCCTTACCATTTGTGCTTAGGTTTTGTCCCTCTCAAATTTTATGGATACTTCCCTCCGTATGTATAAAAAAGGCAAATGATAAAAACACGAGGGGCTTTTCACAGGTTTCAGACCCACTTATGAGGGAAAATGTTGCATCCATGCATGCAGCACGAGAAAAGTTAAAGATTCATATCAGATTTTATTTTATTTTATCGTTATGAAAGTATTTTTTAATGAATTTGTGAAATTTTTTTAAATGTTTAAAGAAATTTAAAAAATACTTAAT
>NW_023356333.1:0-465 GCF_001411555.2 Juglans regia
TGTGAAATTGATAGTTGAGATGGTAGTTTGAGGAATATTTGCTTACAAAAAAAATTGTACGTGGTTTTTAAAATTTAAAAGTCAAAAACAATATTCTTAAAAACTTATTTTATAAATATTCTCGTTTGTATTCGTAATCCATCTCAATCCATCTCAATTTATCTTATCTCATCATTATAACTTTATCAAATTCTCGCACAAAATATAATAAACAATTAAACTTTTTTAAATTTCAATATATTTTTTTTAAATTTCTATACAAAATATAATAAATAATTTAATTTTTATTCTACTATTTATAAACCATCTAAACTCATCTAAATCCAAACCATCCAGAAATAAAAACCGAATAGGTCGCGAGTAAACCGTAACAAATAGAAGTTACTTTTAGATTTAGCGACAATGTAACAACTTCACAGTGGCCGTCTTATCTACATTTCGTATGGTTTTGGTGTTTGCTCCGTT
>NW_023356334.1:0-1088 GCF_001411555.2 Juglans regia
TCATGTCAAACAAGGACTCTAAAATAAAATGGAAATCCGACCAGAATTTTGTCACATTCATACTCGAGCCTAATATAGTTCATCAATGGGGGCTGGGCTGAGGTCAAGCTTTCATTTGCTAGATCGCAAGTCTGTCTGTGTCATAAGCAAACTCTTTGGGCGAGTTTCGCTTAAACCAAGATTGAGCACAAGTTGAGTAAACTAATTTATACATGACCTTTGCTCGAGCCAATATTGAGCTTAGTTGCATAGGTCAAGCATTATTATTTATTATTTTATTAATATTTATATATATATTTATTATTATTATTTATTATTATTTAATATTTTTTTATTATTATTTACAGAATATCTAAAATTACCTTATTATCTAAAGACAACCTTAATTTTGAATTTGGCACTGTTGCACTTTTTCAACTCCAATCTCGAACGTAACTTTATCTTATAACTCTAGTAAAGTACTTTTGGCAATAGAAACTTGCCAACTCAATGTATTCTACCCTTAATAATAACAATTAATTTAGACTGTAGAAGGCCGTATGTGGTTTAATAATTAATGCATCATGCCTGCATGCGGATATGGCGATGACAAATATCAAAATCACATGTGCATCTAATTAGACCAACACGTTGTACGTATTTTTTTAGTGAATAATGTTAGATACAAGTCTCAAATAGATAAGTCTCATATAAGTCTTTTATAAAATAATGAATCTCACAAATAAATAATAGTTTTTTTTTTTCACTTTTTTAATATAAAATTTACTTTTTTACAAAAATTTATATAAAATTTATCTATTTAAAATTTGTACAAATCATTTTTCTTTTTTAGTTCCTCGCACATATTGGTAATGGAATCTGCTTTATGCTTTGGGTAACTCAGAACGTTACACGTACGATACCTTACTAATTACTAACCTCCAGATAACAACCATAAATCCAAAGAATACACCAAGGCCGGTTGGATGTGGATAAGAGTCCAAGACAAACTTTTTAGTATATTTGTCTTTGCCTTCAAGGGAAAATCTAGACAACAATAAGCAAAACTGGTTAATTATTAATCTCCTGAGCAATTTTTCCTTTCTTCG
>NW_023356335.1:0-517 GCF_001411555.2 Juglans regia
TGGCGGCTAATCTATTGTGTCGGGACAAATTTTTTACCATGTTTGTAACTTGAGAATCGCAAGAAAAAGTTCACTCGAGCTCAAGTGAAATTTAGGCACAAAGTTCACTCAATATTCGCTCGACATATCACTCAAATAAACTTTCAACAGAAAATTCGCTCAAGAGAATAACTCAAAAATCGTAAAATTAGAGTTTCAATTATATAACTATATATATATATATATGCTTATTATGAATAGTATAACCATTTTGAGTATTGTATTTCGTCTCACAATGTATTTTAACATTTCTCAATATCATAATAAAATTATCTGTATCTCTATAGACGTAATTGCGTCAAGTTTTTTGTTAGTGTGATTAATTTTTTATTTTACTTTATTTTCTTGCATCGTTTTCACAACAACCAGAGCCCCAACTCTGATAGTGTACGAAAATGACCAAGACTGAAAAATGTAGATCGAATTACCACGACATGCAGCTCCCTGATCACCATCTAATTAAATCCAAATGTTCTTT
>NW_023356336.1:0-212 GCF_001411555.2 Juglans regia
CTTGTCAATTTATCTCGCAAGGCGGAAAAAACAAAAACGAGGGGTGCAACACGAGGACTTCCCAGGAGGTCACCCATCCTAGTACTACTCTCGCCCAAGCACGCTTAACTGCGGCGGTCTGGTGGGGTCCGGGGCATGAGTGCTGGTATGATCGCACCCATCAAACTAATTACTTAAAATTCATATAATCCTTGAGCGACATACTAGCGTCC
>NW_023356337.1:0-527 GCF_001411555.2 Juglans regia
AGAGACAGCCAGGGAGAGAGAGAGCCAGAAGTGGATTGGTTGCATGCAATGACGTGGCATTCTTTTGATGATACGTAGACCGAAGGGGAATGGAAAGGATAAAGATTCAAAAAAAAAAAGTATCATGATTTGGAATAATCTAGAGTAATCTAGAGTATTTAGGCACTTTTGTATTGCTTGGTGGAAGGCGTTTCCCAAGTGTCTGCAGGTAGCAAATGGTTTTGAGTTTTAACGTACCCTTTTTAAAGATTTTTAACATCTAGCGTAAATGTTTTAAACCGTGAAAATGGATCAATTTTGACGAGGGTTGGATTGCTTATCACAAATACGGTGTTGAATTAATTAAGACATGCATCCAATAATATAGTTCATCAACTTTGGATAACCTTCGACATGTACAACGTACCCAACCAAATAATGATCTTGCGGTCGGGTGTGAGATATATCTTACACCCCTTGTAATAAATACAACCCAATCACCGTCATGTACAAGAAATATTGATCTTTGACCAGGCCGTGGATAAAAG
>NW_023356338.1:0-1638 GCF_001411555.2 Juglans regia
GCCTGCATCCAAGTTTGTTTGGTTAGCTTGACAATACGTCTACAGTTGTCAGTTACCGATCAGCCACGCCCAACCAATCTACCAAATCCAAAACCATTTGTTTGCAGTATAGAAAAATTTTACTTATCATCTCTTATACTATATATCAACATAAAAAATTCTAGACGCAGTCTTAATTGGAGGCTTACGTGCGCATGAAGTGAAACGCTTCGTTTCATTTAAGTAGAAAAAATATTAGAAGTACAAACCCGTCGTTTATCTTATTGGCTACTGTTTTAATTGTCCAAGCTTCTTCTCATGAGTCGAATTGCATTGAAACATCTTTGTTTTCCTTGCACTGAAACTGCTAGATGACCGTGTTCATATTGCATGCAAAGAAATCATCACATTAAGAAATGTTCAGAGTCAAGTTGCACTCATCTTCATCCTGACATCTCAAATGAAGAATCGCATGAAAGTCCAAACAATCTCCTCAGCTATCGGGATTCAGTTAGAAGGTGATACTATTCAATTTAGACATGAATCTCCTGATATTTAAGATGATTTTTCAAATGGGTATATTAGTTCAAGAATATAAGATCGCTCTTATGATAGTCCTAATGGGGAAATTACCTATGGGAAAGATTAGAATGATTCTTTTACAGATGAGCAATCAAAGTTTTTCTCACTGGAGACTAAAATTTTAAAAAGAAATTCAACTGGATCCATCTTTGAAGTGGTCTGTTTTTAAGCATCTATTTTTTTAGGATGAGATCTATTTTCAGACCACTCAAATACTTCGAATGAGACTATACATGCCAACAGTGGTGGAGGAGATGCAGAGGGAACTCTAGGGATAGAGATCTATTTTCAAAGGAAAATGCTAGAGCTCCCGTTGGGGGCTCCCGCTGGAGCTCTAGTGTATTTTATAGTTTTTTTTTTATATAAATTTTTTAAATATTTTTAAAAAAATAAAAAAAATCATAATATTATTAAATAATATTTTCTTAATCAGGAAGTAAGATAAAAAAAAAAATTTTATGATTTTTTATTTTATTTCATGATTAAGGAAGTATTTTTTATTTTTTTACTTTTTGATTAAGAAAGTGTTTTTAATAATATTCTAAATTTATTTTATTTTTTAAAAATATTAAAAAATATTAAAAAAATCTATATAAAAAATAATTTAAAAAAAACACATGTAAATACATGCTACAGCTCCAGTGGGAACTCCTAGCGAGAGTCCCCATCGGGAGCTGTAGCATCATCCATTTTCAAACACTCAAACACAAGGCCACTTTGCTTTGGGTCGACGTGTCTTGACCCGTGTTCTGAGAAGAGAGATAAGAATGAAATTGCAGAGAGTTATGTCGCATTGCTTGAGGGAGGAATATAAAGTGGAGCATATTTTTTACGTTTGACCAAAATTATAGGGTAAATGACGTAAACATCCATTTCGTGGGTATGCAAGCCCCCATCTGAGATTGTATGTAGCATGACTCTATCGACATATAATTTATCATTTTTATTGACCTTTTATTTAAATTCATATATATTAAATTGTAAATATGCATGTTTAAATAAAATGACAAATCACATAATGCATATGTGGTGTGGGGATATGATAAGTAGCATTTCTCATGTAATTTATGAATTATT
>NW_023356339.1:0-395 GCF_001411555.2 Juglans regia
TTTTCTATGAAACACACACACACACACAAAACTACGGCTTCGTTTGGTTACCAAACTCTTCTCAATTCATCATTACAACTTTTTTAAATTTCAACATAAAATATAATAAACAATTCAATTTTTTTAAATCCCAAAATAATAATAATATTAAAAAATAATATTCTAATAATATTTTATCATCTCAACTCAACTCAACTCACTTCAACATCCAAACACAACCACATGTTGGATTATAGTTGCGTGGTTATAGTCAAGCTTAAGCTATTCTACAAAGCATATCATATAATTAGAAATCACGTTCCTGAGTTTTGAATGCCTCTTGAACGACTATGTATGTGTTCTGAGGAGGGTGGTAACTGGGAGTTTTTTTTTTTTTTTTTTTTGGGGGGGGGGGA